>NW_028030384.1:0-10386 GCF_054177405.1 Leptonychotes weddellii
AGAATCCAGAAGGGTGGGGTCCAGGAATCTGTATTTCTAACAGCTCACGTAGTGATTCTGATGTAGCCAGTCTGGCCTTCAAACATCTGCAGACGAAATTTAAAGCGAGGCTGGCAGCCAGGACAGCTCTCTGGCCTACAGAGCCTGAGATGGTATCCTCAAGGGCAGCCTGCAATTCACACTGTCTTCCCGTTGCCCTCTGCAAGGTTTGCTTATGTCGGCTTCTGCAACTTCAGTATTTATCACCACGTGATTTTATGGAGCCCAACAATCACCCCCTACTGCAAATTTTATTTTTTCATAAGAGAAATCACAATTTGGAAAGTTATTGGACTTGTTAATTTCACACAGCTTGCAAGGGTCAGACCAAGTTTATAACACAAGTATTTTGAAGTCCAAACATTACCCCTTCTCATTTGAATGCAGAGGGATCTTGGCAGTAAGGTTAGGGCAGAAGTGGTACTAAAAGGAATCCCAAGTGCAGTTTCCCATTTAGGGAAGGCCAATATGATGGTTGACACATAGTGCTGCCGACATTCTTCTGTGGGTGTTGGTACAGGCGGCTGGCCCTCAAAGACGGTATATGAACATAGCCAATGCCCATTCTTTCTGACACTGTGACCTCTACACTCAGCCTTGTGACCAATTGGCCAAGCCTCAGGCTAACCACCACCAGGTACTGGCCCTGGTGCCACTGCGGCAGCCCCTGATAGACCAGGGGGAAATTCACTTCTGTACCTGCTGCCAGGCTAGTAGAGATTCTGAACTTCTCTGATATCCAGTCTCTGGACATGAAAGGGAGGAGGGTGGAAAGGGGTTGGGATCTCATAAGGGGGAAGAAAATGGATAGATGATCTAGTTCTGCCCATGCCCACCCTGGCCCCAGCAGATCTGACCAGGCTTCCAGTTCAACTAAGTCCCTTACCCATAGTTTGTCATCTGCTCATTAATCTCTCTCCCTCATTCACACTCCTAAATATTGTGCCTGAGAAATTGATCCACAGACAGCTTACACATAAGGAAACTCTGTGGGTGAAAATCTAAATGTACAATAGAACAATAAATGGCTAATGTTTTGTTTTATGAAAATTGTTTTCCATTTACACACAATGCCTCTTTCCCATCAAATAGCCCCTCACACCCATCCTCTCCCCATGCTTTAGAGTAAACTTATTTATATGTCATTAATTCCTCCGTGTGCAGTAGCCAAACCTAAAGTTTATGTCTTTGATGAAACTCTTTGGAAGCTGGGAGGAAACACTGAAGGAAGAATGTACATTTCTGCCAGTAGAATGGAACTCAGTTAGGAAACAGGATTCAATTTAGAAAAATCTTACTTGAATATAACCTTACTAGAAGGTGCCAGTTCTTTTTTTTTTTTTCTAAGATTTTATTTATTTGACAGAGAGCAAGAGATGGTGAGAGCAGGAACACAAGCAGGGGGAGTGGGAGAGGGAGAAGCAGGCTTTCCGCCGAGCAGGGAGCCTGATGCGAAGCTCGATCCCAGGACCCTGGGATCATGACCTGAGCTGAAGGCAGATGCTTAACGACTGAGCCACCCAGGTGCCCCAGAAGGTGCCAGTTCTTAAATAAGCCACATCCTGCTAGGAGGAGGAAAGTGGAAATGGGGATGTAAACTCCTATTTAGTGAACACCTACTTTCTTACAAGTTTGGATATTAATTAACTTACATCATCTTCATGTAATCTTATGAGGTAGAGGTCATTATCTCCATCTTACAGAGGTAGGAACTGAGGCCCTGGGAAAACATGTGTAAGTTCCTGATCACACAGCTAAGATGAAATTGGTCACATTTCAGACTGGATGAAGCCTTACCTGATGCCTACATGAGCAACTGTCTTTCCCTGCTGATGGGCTTTCTCATAGATTTTCTTTGCCTGGTGCTTCTCTTTGACTTCTGCAACGTAGACTTTATTGTTGATGGTCCTTACAGAGGAGGAATGAGAGAGACAGAAACAGAAAAAGGAAAAAAAGAGGTGGTTAACAACATAGAAGGATACAAACAAAAAAGTTGGAGGAAGAGAAAGATGGGGGATGGGGAGAGAGAAAGAGCAAAATAGTACTATAGAACCAGAGTGAGAAAAGGAACAAGAGAAGAGAGGGGAGGCCAGGTAGATAAAATCAGGTGAAGCAGTTATCATTATCTCCATCTGTCAGGTGGGGAAATGGAGATCACACAGTTGGCATATGATGGAACTGGTGTTGGGACTTTTACATTTCTCAAAGTGTTGAATGAATTCCATGTTTTGGCACATAAGGCTTTGGGACACAACTGAACATTTTTATTGTAATTGTTATGTGTCTACTGTAATAAGTATTAAAATATAACTAACGCATTGAACCCATGAACTCACAGATATTGCTGCTTAGGATAAGACTAATTTAGGCAATCTTAAAAAGTGTATCTATTTTTAAAAAACTATATTAAGTAAATAATATGGTGGGTGGTACATGTGGTAAAAATTGTGAAAGCAAAATGCAAATCCCTGCAAAGGCATCTGGCCTGACTAGGGAGGGGGCCTTGACTGTAGAGAACTCAGAGACTAATGGGATACTAAATCAGACTGCTTACCATCAATTTTTTCCATTGCTCTAAGGAAGCTAATAGAGTGTAAATTTCAAAGAAGGGAGGGAGCACTTTTTTCCCAGGCCTTTAGGAAAGGGTCCTAGAGGAGGTGGCCTTAGTGCTAGGCCTGAAAAACAGGGAGACTTTGGATATACGTTCTTCACTGACCATGCCTTTTTAGTCTCTTTTGTTGGCTCTTTCTCTTCCTGGCCTCTAAGTCTTTGGGACACTCCAAGACTCTGTTCTCAACCTCCCCTTCCCCTCCTCTGTTCTTTCTACAGTCACTCTCTAGGTGAAGTCACCTACCCTCATGGCTCTAAATTAAATATCATTTATATGCAGATGACTCCCAAATCTGTATCTCTCTTGTTTACCTGTCCCAAGAACTCCAGAGGTACATATCTAATTGCTTAGTTGACAGTTCCACTAGAATGTCCAACAGATACCTAAAGCTTAACATAACCCAAACTTAGTTCCTGGTATCGCCCTCACCTCCACAATCTACTCCTCCCCAGTCTTCCTTATCTCAGGAAATAGTTGTTTGGCTGAAAAATTTTAGAGTCATGCCTGACTCTCCTCTTCCTCTCACACTCCACATCTAATCCATCAGGGAATTTTGGCTCTATCTTTAGATACATCCACAATCTGACTACTTCTTACCACTCCCACAATTACTACCCAAGTCCAAACTACCAACATCTCTTGCTTGGACAAATGACCTATTAACTGGCTTCCCTCTTTAAAGCCTTGCCTCTTTATTATCTGTTCTCTTCACAGTAGTCAGAAAGATCATTTAATCCTAAATGAGGCCATGTCCCTTCTTCACTCAAAACTCTCTGTGACTGTCTTAACTCAGAGTAAAAGCCAAAGTTCTCACCAAGGGCCCCATGGCCCTTTACAGTCTGGCTCACTGTTACCTCTTTAACCCCATATCCTCCTAATCTTTCCCTCATTTATTCTGCTCCATCCACACTGCCCTCATTGCTGTTTCTTGAATTTGTTCAGCATACTCCTGTCTCAGAGCTTCTACAATGACTGTTCCCTTAGTCTGGAACACTCTTCCTCTAGATCTTTGCAAGTCTTACACCCTATCTTCTTTCAGGTCTTTGTTCAAATGTCATTTCCTCAGAAAGATATCTTTGATTACTCTAAAAGAGCACCTTCCTATTCACTCTGTATCTCCCTTGCTCTATTTTCTGTTTCTTTGTAACACTTCTCATCCACAAACTGACATATACTTCCGTGTTTAATTTTTCCTTGTCTGTCTTCTCCAGTGGACTGTGAGCTCCTTTAGGGTGGGGATTTTGTCTGTCTCATTTGCTGCTGTGTACATAGTGCATGGAATATGGCCTAGCACACAGCAGGCACTCAACAATTATTTGTAGAATGGCCATTCTGGATAGACAGCACAAAAACACAGACTGTATTTCAAGGAACAGCAAGTATTTAGTTAGAGCAGAGGTACAGGTAAAGAAGGTATGGAGGGAAGTTTGGAGTGGTTGGGTAGGCCTAGAGAATAAAGGGATTTGAATACCAGAATCAAGGAGCTCATATGGCAGTGAAGTCTTTTGCTATGGAGAATAAGGAGTCAGGGATAAATCCTGAAAAGGGAAGGGATGGGTCAGAGCTGTCCTTTAAGGAGTGGTAGATAATTCAGTGTCCTAGAGAATATTAGTGCAATTCTGTAAGAGGCAGAAACAACAGTCTCCATTTTCATATGGAGAAACTGAGGCACAGATATGGGGGTGGGGTGGAGGTGGGGGTGAAGTTATTTGACCAAAGCAGTGTCTGCCAGGAACACTTGAGGAGGATATGCAGCTTGCAGAAGAGACCACTCAGGCGGGAAGTGTTTCTAGGCAGCTGAAACGGACTATTGCTGCACTAGTGTGGGGGTGAGCTGGGCTGGCACTGCCCCAAGGTCTCCTGGGAGGTGTGGGGGTGTAGGGTGGAGCTGGTCTGGCAGCAGCACACTGGGGCCTCTGTGTATGTGCTGCCTCCAGCAAGCATACTTTCCACAGAGTCTGCCCAAGAACATTTCCTCCAGCCTACTTTGCTTAATTAAAAAAAAAAATTCTTTTGGTGTTTTTTTTTTCCTATTGAAGCAAAAAACCAAATTCTGCCCCACTACTTGGCCCTTGCATCATTTGACCAGCAACCTCTCTGGTTAGCGCTCATACTACAAATCCATACTAACTTTTTTGCCTTTGATCCTCCCTCCTTTCCCTGGTTTCTCACATGCAATGATTCTGGTCCCTTCAAATCTTACCTATATAGAAAATCATGGTTCTAGGAAGCCCTCTTTAATCACCTCAGCACTTCTCCCCCTGAACTCCCTGGCCAGGAACACACATCTCACCTCCTCCAAACTTCCCTCTCCCTAGGGGAGTGCCATCTGCCCATCAAAGCCAGGAGGTTCCAGATGACAAAGCCCAGGGCTGTTGTTGAGACTTGCCGGTTGTTTACAGTACAAGGACCCCCTCTGGTGAAGGAGGTCAGAGCAAAGACTGAAACTGCCTGTGCTGGCCTTACTCAACTGCTAAATCTGAGTCCTCTCCCCAAAGCCAGGGAGGGCCTTTTCTAGTTCACAATAAGGTGTTATATGGGCTAATGAGGCCCCACTTAGCTCCCCTTGACCTGCTCCTTCTCCCATTTTTATCATCGCAAAGAAGGCATTGTCATCTACCAGGTCAGACAAGGTGAAATCAGGTTGGCATCTCTGTATTACTTACTTTTCACATACATCAAGTTGTTTCTCCCTCTTTGTGGTCTCTAATCCCACCACCACTGCACTGTTCCAGCCCTCAGCATCCCTCAGGTTCCTTACTGAGCTCTCTGTTTCCCAGTTGGCCCCTCCAGCCCACCTCCATTTCATTATTGTCATTCCTTGCCATGCTTAAAACCTTGCCATGTCTCCTCATTTTGGGCCACAGTTATTTCTTTGTTTTTTAAAGATTTGTTTATTTATTTGAGAGAGAAAAAGAGAGCATGAGTTGGAGGGGCAGAGGGAGAGGGAGAGAGAGAATCTCAAGCAGACTCCCTGCTGAGGCGGGGAGCTTGGTCTCAGGAGCCTGAGATCATGAGCCAAATCAAGAGAAGGATGCTTAACCAACTGTGCCACCTAGGTTCCCTGGGCCATAGTTATTTCTAAAGTGAGGTGCACATGCTCCAGGGGGTGCTGGAGATAAATCATGAGGGAATGGGAAAGATTACCACTCTACTTATAGGGTTTTTTTCCCTCATCCTTTGTTTATATTTTTGCATATGCTTCATACTATACCTAATATAGTTGCTCAGTAGTATATTTATATAATTTATAAGTTAATAAATATACATATTTGGAGATCACCTGATCAAATTTTTTCTGATGGTTGTGCAAACACATAAGATGGTTTGGGACACTACCAAGTAAGGGCCAGGAACTTGATCTGGCATTGGCAGCCTTCTACTACCTAGTCTTTCCTTACATCTCCAATCTCATTTCAGACCATTCTCTACTCCTGGTTGTGCCCTACACTCCAATGACATTGAAATTCCCCAGCCCTGCCCTCTCCTTGCTCACCTGGTAAATATCTCATATTTCAAGCCTCAATTTATGTGTCATCTCTGTAAGGCTTTCTCTGCCTGCCTGGGGGTGGGGGAACTAACCACTGTCTCCTGGTAGACCTCACCATTCCCATCATCCTGCATTCACATTTCTCTTTTCTCCCAACATATTATTAAAACTATCTGCTTCCTTTTTCCTGTCCCCCATTAGATTGTGAACTCTTTGGGAGCTGGGACTGTGTGTAATTTATCTTCCTCTTTCCGTAGTGCCCAGCACAGTGCAAGTCACACAGTCGGCATCAGGAAATGTTTGCTAAAAAAATAATCAAGCTAACATTATCAGGGACTTATGTCCCTGGCACTGATTTTAGCAGACACTTTCACATATGTAAACTAATTTAATCCTTCCAAGTGGGTCCTAATTTTATCCCCATTTTACAGATGTGTAAAATGAGACCCTGAGAAGTGAAGTGACTTGTCCTGAGTCCCAAAACTGGCAGAGCCAGGATTCAAACTCAAGAAGTCTGATCTCAGAATGCATGCTCTTTATCACCATGCTCTGCTGAAAAATGGACAAAAGAATGAAAAAGTGTTCACACAAATGAATAAAACAGTAAGTTTGGAAGCAAACATATATAGTGAAATTGGAGATAAAGGCAAGGTGAGGCAGATGGAGGTCAAAGAATGGCTTTATGGGCCTCAGCTTGTGACTTGAACAGGACAGAGATGATCAAGGTGTGAGCACAATGAGAAGCCACAGTAGAATGTATGCAATAGCTTGTCACCAACAGCTGAGAGAGAAGACAGGGAGGTGGGTTAAGTAGACTCTACCTTGGGCCTACATGTGCTTGGAAACATGTACTTGGGAACCCAGAACTCCTGAACAGACCACAGGGTACAGGTGGAGAAACTGAGGACCAGAGAGGGAAAACAGCCTCTGTCATCCATTTCATAAATCTGCTTAATATTCTGTGAGCTTTATCAAGTCTCAGAACCAGATTTTCAGAAGATCACAAATTAAGGGACCTCTGGACAAGTGTTCCAACACAAGTGTTTCCCTCATTTTGGTATTTGGACCACCAGCACATGAATCTCCTGGAGATCTTGTTAAAATGTAGATTCTGATTCAGCAAGTCTGGGGTGGGGCTTGTGATTCTGCTTTTTCTGAAAAGCTCCCAGGTGATGCTGATGCTGCTAGTACATGGATTTTACTTTGAGTAGCAAGGCTTTAGAGTATAATAGAGTGGCTGTCATTCATTAAGCCCTACTCTATGCAAAGCACTGTGATAAACATATATATTTTCTTCCTCTTTAGGATCTCAGGTGTAAAAAATTGCATCTGATAAGTGCCATCATGCACGGAAAGCACGATAACCATCTGGCACCCATGATCTTATTTAATTCTCGAATTGACTCTCTGAGCTAGATACTACTCTTGTCCACATTTTGCCAATGTGTTAACTGGGCCTAGAGACTGAGGTCACATACAAGTAAGATATTGATCTTCTTCCTCACCTTTCCTGAAGCCATGATCCCTCCATTTACCCACATATAACATACATCTAGTTCATTCTCAGTGTCAGGCAGTGGGAAATGAAGGCATTTGGGATTAGATGGACCTAGGTTCAAATTTTGGTTCTGCCACTTCCTAACTATGTCTTAACCTCCGAGCCTCTGTTTCCTTCTCTGTGTGATGTGGCTAATAATAGAGCTTAGCTCACGAGGACACTGTGAGGACTAAATGAAATAGTAACTCTAAAATCTCTGGTGCAGCACCTGACATATGCTCAGTAATAATAACTCTTTTCTCTGGCCCTAGCTTCTGAGTTGTAGGACTGAGAAAACAGACCCAATAACTTTCCCTTATTCCCCTCCAAAGCGCTAATTTTCTCAAAAATCCCAGAGCTTTGTTCCCTCATCCCAGAACTGACTTTTGAGCTGATCCCCAAATTCTTGGTCTTTTACACCTCCAGGTATTCCTTCTCTTGAGAAAGAGGAACTATCCTGAAGGGTGGGGAAGGCTCTGAATGTGGCACTGAGGCCCATACAATCCAGGATTGTCCAAGAGCTGGAGTTGGCATCTTGCCTGGAGAGGGGCCAGTTCCATGCCTCCCTTTTTCCCCTCACCCAGCTGTAGATGAATAAAAGCTAAACATACTAGAGTGCTGGGTCTGTCTGTTTGCTATGTTGGCTCAAGGTGGAGTTTTTCTTTCCTATAAACATCCAGAGGAGCCCAGAAACTGAGGCCAGAGAAAGGTCACTTAACACTGATCATCTTAAAAAGGTTGCAGATATGAGAGAGGGGTTGGTGGGGCAAGGCCCCAATCCTGGTCCCTTCTGGCACTGACTTTAACTTTGAGACAAGAAAGACTTACTTTGGGTCCCATAACCAATTAGAGGTTCCACAGACATGAGACTTACAATCTTCAGAATAGTCAGAGGCCAAGACAGGCTAGGGCAGGAGTGAGAATATAACATAGTGGTTCAAAATAGAACTAGTAGATTCAGATCATCTGGGTTTGAATCTCAGTTCTGTATGTAACATTGAGCTAATAATATTAATAATTAATATTTAATAATATTAAGTTAACCACTCTGTAGCCTCTGTTTCTTCCTATATAATGAGGATATTAATAACACCTACTTCATAAGGTTGAGGTAGAGTTGTAATAAAGATTAAGTGACACTGTACTTTTGGAATGCTTGGAACAGGGTTAGCGTTCAGTAAACATTAGCTGCTAGGACTAGAGTGAGATGAGGCTGGACTGAGATGAAAAGTATGGGAAGCTCCCTGTCCCTCTGGAGACCTAGGTGGAGGAAGGTTGGGGAGAGGCTGAGTTGATGGGCATCAGTCAGTATGTGGGAACCTGGAGGTGCTCTGGACTGTGTCTGCAGGTACAGTGGAAGATGAGAGTCAGGAGATGAGGTGAGAAAAAGATTACCTGAAGGTCTGCACATGGGATATCAGCATCAGTCAGAACCCCTATCTCCCTGCGCTTTTCACCCACATAGAGAACATGCAGCTCCAGTACTTACCTTCAGGCAAAATCTCCAACGTCATTTTACAACTCTGTAGGGAACATTCAGACTTGTCCTATGGCATTTGGTACCACAGAACAAAGCCTCCTCATCTTGGTATTTGGACCACTCATAGCCTGTCAGTTGCCACCTCCCCCAAGTTCACACAGCGTTTCCTGTCAGAATTTCCTCATGGAGGAGAGCCCTATTTAGAAAACAGCCCTGCTTGTACAACAACAGAGAAACCAGCTACCAGTCTTATCCCTTAACTAGAAATGGATAACCAAGGATCCTCAGGCAAATTGAAAGAAACTGCAGCATGAAAGAAAAAGAATAAAGTAAACAAATAAAACTACTGATCCCAGAGCAATCTGGGAATTTTGGAAACAAAAGAGAATTGCAGGAAAATGATAATATTCTCAGTAAAATTCAAGAAGATATAGTATGAATAAAACAAGAGCTAGATGCCACAAAACAGGAACAATCAGAGAAAAGAAAGACTCCTTAGAAATGGAAAATAAGTTGTTGAAATAAAAAAAAAATCAACAGAAGGACTGTGGAATAAAGTTGAGGGAATTTCCCAGAATGTAAGGCAAAAAAAGAAAAAGAAAAACAAGGTATGAGAGAAATTTTAAGAGATAGAGATCAGCCATTTCAACATCTGAATAATAGTTCTAGATAGAGAGAACAGAAAAAGATGAAAAAAATGTTAAAAACATATTAGAAGTTAATTTTCCAAAGCTGAAGAAGGATTTCCAGAACAGATGCCCAGAACAGTGAACCCAGGAAATGGTTAATCCAACCCAAGGGATTACTACAGCCTCCTCACTGGTCCTCTTTCTTCCCCCTTTGTCATCTTCCCTTTCACCCTCCTCTCCACCACCAGTGTATATTCCAAATAGCCTGAGTGATCCTTATAAAACCAAAGTCAGATCCTCTCCCACCTCTGCTCAAAACTCTCCTGTGGATCCTACTGTGGCTTACAGGGCCTGGTAAGATTAAGCCCTGTTTCCTATCTGACCTCATCCTATTACTTCCCTCTCCGCCTTCCTCCACCACTCTAGCAACAATGACCTTTATGCTCTCTAAAAATGTCAGGCAGGAGAATTTGCAACGATGTGGATGGAACTGGAGGGTATTATGCTGAGTGAAATAAATCAATCAGAGAAAGACATGTATCATATGACCTCACTGATATGAGGAATTCTTAATCTCAGGACACAAACTGAGGGTTGCTG
>NW_028030385.1:0-580 GCF_054177405.1 Leptonychotes weddellii
CCATTTCTTTTCTTTTCTTTTTTGTGGTGAGAACATTTCAGGTTTACTCTCTTCGCAACATTAAAGTATATAAGTTTTGTTAACTATAGTCACCATGCTGTACATTAGATTCTTAGAACTTAATTCATCTTATAACTGGACGTTTGTATCCTTTGACCAACATCTCACCATTTTCCCCATCCTCCAGCCCCTGGTAACCACTATGCTTTCTGTTTCCATGAGTTTGGCTTCTTTTAGACCCACATATAAGTGATATCATACAGTATTTATCTTTCTCTGTTGACTATTTCATTTAGCATAATGTCCTCAAGGTTCATCCATGTTGTAAACAGCAGGATTTCTTTCTTCCTCATGGCTGAATGATACTCCATTATGGGTCTCTGTGTGTGTATACTTGTGTGTGTGTGTGTGTGTGTGTGTACATGCCATATCTTCTTTATCCATTCATCTATTGATGGACACTCAGGTTGTTTCCATATCTTGACTATTGTGAATAATGCTGCAATAAACATGGGAGTTCAAATATCTCTTTGAGATCTTGTTTTCATTTCCTTTGGCTATATACCCAGAAGTGGGATTG
>NW_028030386.1:0-580 GCF_054177405.1 Leptonychotes weddellii
AGAAAAAAAAAAAGGAAAAAAAAAAAAATAAGACCCTGATGTTTTCTGAAGTTTGCCATGCAGTTCAAGTTTCCCCCTGCCCAAGGGGAAGAGAGGAAAGGGGAAGGAGAATTGCCAAATAGTGCTGGTATCGGGGTTGAGCAACTGAGTTTTGTTGTAAGCCTGGATGTTTAAACTGCCACACACACAGGTAGGGATGCCTTTTACCTCCTGACCTCGTGCACTGAGATTGGCTAATCCTCCCTGTGAACCACCTCAAACCCGGCCCACGGTAAATGGGTCACCGTGTACCATCAAAGGACATCTGTAGGCTCAGGCGCGGTTCTCCTGGGAAACCCCAAAGCGGCCGGAGGCATTTTGGTGTGACTGAGAGCACAGTGCGTGCTTGTGAGAAAGCAGGGCCTGTAGCTCAAGCATACAATGTCAACATTTGTGGCTCTGTGAATCTGAAAGAATCTTAATTATATGATGACCCTATCCAGCTCACTGACCTAGGACAAAACAGGAGCAGGTGCTTTTTAAATGCGTTGAATTCATCCCACTGGAGCCCTGTAGTATATGGTGGATTTCCAAGGCCCCA
>NW_028030387.1:0-580 GCF_054177405.1 Leptonychotes weddellii
AACTTCCATAACCTGAAAAAAGGATACATTTTATTTAATAGTGAAATGTTGATAACTTTCCTTTTGAAACTGGAACATTCCTATTCAACACTGTACTGTGCAGTATGGAAAAGAAAAGGCAAAAGAATTGGAAAAGAAGAAATACACTATCATTAATTATAGACAATACACAATTGACGATGTAGAAAATCCAAGAGAACTTACATTATTAGAATAAGAGTTTCAAAAAATATTTTGATAGAGAGCAGGAGTGGGGGGAGAGGGGCAGAGGGAGAAGGAGAAGCAGATGCCCCGCTGAGCAGGGGGCCAGACGTGGGGCTCGATCCCAGGACCCCAGGATCATGACCTGAACTGAAGGCAGACGCTTAACTGACTGAGCTACCCAGGCGCCCCTAGAATAAGAGTTTAACAAGTTTTGCTCGACACAAAAATCAACATCAGAAATAGAATTGATTTTTATTCTATCAACAATAGGCACTTATTACAAAATGAAATAGTAAAAAGCTACCATTTAGAAAAGCATCAAAATTACCAAGCAACTTGGAATAAATCTAATAACAAAACTGTTTATTACCTCTCT
>NW_028030388.1:0-580 GCF_054177405.1 Leptonychotes weddellii
CGTTTTTTTCTTTGTGTTTTGGCCAGAGTGACATATTCTAAGTGTTTAATTATTTGAAAATATATTTATCAAGCTACCTCTCTTTTTTTTTAAGATTTTATTTATTATCTATTTATTTATTTTTTAAGATTTATTTATTTGTGAGAGAGAGAGTGAGAAAATGCACGAGCAGGGGGCAGTGGCAGGCAGAGGGAGAAGCCAGCTCCCCTCTGAACAAGGATCCTGATGCAGGACTCAATCCCAGGACCTTGGGATCATGGACTGAGCTGAAGGGATAAGCTTAACTGACTGAGCCACCCAGGCACCCCAAATGTAGAGTTTCTAGTCAGCAATTTTGGAGATTTTTTTCATTTTCAAAAATAAAATAATGTAACTGAAAAATTTATTTTCTGTCCTTCTACAACTATCAAACTTCTACCCTTCCTCCATTATTAAGTAAAAATAGTAGTGTCTTCTCCAACCCCCAAGGCAGAGTTGACACAACAGTCTTTCCATTATATTACAAAATTGAAGGTGCTAACTTATACCACAATACAACTCAAATTTTCCATAAGAATGTAAGAACCAAAACTATGACATT
>NW_028030389.1:0-580 GCF_054177405.1 Leptonychotes weddellii
CCCCCTCTCATGTGCTCTCTGTCTCTCTCATTCTCTCTGTCTCAAATAAATAAATAAAATCTTTAAAAAAAAATATATTTTTTTTGAGCATTTACACTGTGTCAGGCACCGTTGTAGTCACTGGGGACACATCAATGAACAAAACAGGCAAAGTCATGGCCTTTATGGAGCATACGGTTTAGTGAAGGTGACTGAGTAAAATAAATACATAATAGAAATGTCAGTTAAGTGCTATGGAGAAATATGAAGCCAAGTACATAGGTTGTAATGGAGGAGCTATTTTGTTTTTAAAGATTTTTATTTATCTGACAGAGAGAAAGCACAAGTAGGGGGAGCAGCAGGCAGAGGGAGAAGCAGGCTCCCCGCTGAGCAAGGAGCCCAATATGGGACTCGATCCCAGGACCCTGGGATCATGACCTGCGCCAAAGGCAGATGCTTAACCAACTGAGCCACCCAGGCAGCCCTGGAGGAGCTATTTTAGTATGGGTTTTCAAGGAAGGCTGTTCTGAGCAGATGTAATTTGAACTAAGACCTAAGTATACTGAGGGTAACCAGCAAGCATAATACTTATAAGCTGGGA
>NW_028030390.1:0-580 GCF_054177405.1 Leptonychotes weddellii
TGATGAGACAGCCCTTCAGTGGGGCCTGGCTTACCTAGTAGATAAAAACAACTGTCTGAATGGTCCTTTTTTCTTTTTTTAAAAGATTTATTTATTTATATATTTTAGAGAATAAGAGAGAGAGAGAAGGAGAGGGCATGGGCAGGAGACACAGAGGGAGAGGGAGAGAGAATCCCAAGCAGACTCCACACTGAGCACAGAGCCCGACGTGGGGCTCGATCTCACGACCCTGAGATCACAATCTGAGCTGAAACCAAGAGTGGGACGCTTAACCGAGTGCACCACCGAGGCGCCCCTGAAGGGTCCATTTTAAGCAGGTGGTTAGTTGTTGTGGTATGTGGCCTCTCCTTGACTTTTTTTTTAGGTTTTTATTTTAATTCTAGTTAGTTAACATATAGTGTTATATTAATTTCAGTTAATTTTTTTTCATTAATAAACTTTATTTTTTTAGAGCCATTTCAGGTCCATAGCAAGGGGCAGGTACAGAGATTTGCCATGTATCCTGTGTCCTCACACATGGATAGCCTCTCCCCACTATCCACATCCCGGGCCGGAGTGGGACATCTGGCCCAATGGATGA
>NW_028030391.1:0-580 GCF_054177405.1 Leptonychotes weddellii
GGACTGTGAAATTAAAATGCATTTCTACTTCCACAGTCGATCACCAAATACTGAGATTTGAACAGTCAGATAAGATTTTCTTAGAGCTCATTCTTACTGCAAAATGACCCCCTAAACCAAAATCCAGTGGGATACTCTAAATGGAAAGTATTTTCATTCGTTAATTAATATTAAATCACTCATCAATAAAAAGTGTACCTTACCCAAAACCAGCAGGATAAGAACTGGAGAGAAAGACATCATCTCTTAGCAACACTTTACATCTCCTGAATTTAAATATCCAAAGAATTTATGATGGCTGTATTTGGAGCTGAAAGAATAACTTCCTGGGAATCCATTAGACAAGTGGAGAGTGATAATCCTTCCCAGTAATGTTTTCATGGAATCCTCAATATCACACCATAATGGAATAATCAAGTGGAGAAAAGCAAATGGAATTTCTTGGGTCATTTCCTGTCTCTTTCTAACTAATCACACTCGGACTTGCAGCACCAACCCTCAGGTACAGTCCATAAACTGACCAGCTCCTCAATTACTGCCATCATAAAGTCAAATCCATTTGTGCCCCTTATAACCATCC
>NW_028030392.1:0-580 GCF_054177405.1 Leptonychotes weddellii
AAAGCACTTCCAGCCCCACTCCCCAATCACGAACAGGTCTCCATAAGTTCTAAGCACGTACATGAGACTCCAGAAGACATCAGTTAAACATTTTTTTAAGATTTGACAGCCAGCATGCACTTGCGCACACAAGCAGGGGGCACATGGAGAGGGAGAAGCAGGCTCCCCGCCTAGCAGGAAGCCCGATGTGGGGCTTGACCCCAGGACCCCAGAAGCATGACCTGAGCCAAAGGCAGATGCTTAACTGACTGAGTTAAACACTCTGAAGACGATCTTTGAATTATATAAATCTACACACCATACCCTTGCCCCCTTTCTCCCTGGGAGTCTGGTTTTCTTCTTCTCTAGAACTAAAACCTATATTCTGTAAAATAGGAGCATACATACCTAAGTGCTCCTTATAAGCTCTGGGAAGCCCAGACAAAAGAAGTGCATAAAGAAACAAAGCCATTATTTTCTGTCTGTAGGCCCCAGCACTACCCAGCAGAGCAGAAGGAAAAGCTACACTTCAGCAATGCCCGAAGAGCTTCCCAGCTTCAGCTCCTGAGCAGGGACGATTTTGTTACTAAAACAACAACAA
>NW_028030393.1:0-580 GCF_054177405.1 Leptonychotes weddellii
GTTGTTGAAGCTCCGCTGGGGCCGCTGTGGGCACTTGAGGGGCAGCCTGGAGCCGGAGGAGCCACGGACGGCCCGCGTGGGGCCTGTAAGCACGCACGGGCACCCAGACCCGGCCGGTGGGCTCTGTGGCCAGGCGAGTGCGGGCGCGTCCCCACCCAGCAGTGTAGCGCCTGCGGGCGGGGCGGTTCAGCCCCCGGAGGCCGACGCCACCCGCCCCCGGCCGCCGCCGCACCACACGACATGGGCAGATAGAAAATGAGCCCTTGGGACGTCAGGGCAGCGTCCGCCGTCCAGTGGACGTGTTTGGAGTTTTCACACGCTGGTTCCGAGTCCGCCGTGCGTTTCTCCCACTGCACAGAGAAGTGACTCCCTGCTCAGACGCCCCCAGGCCCCCGGGCTGAGCCCCAGAATGGGACACATCGCAGCAGGCCTCACTCTGCCCGGCGGGACACGTCCGGAGGTGAAGGCTCACCTGCCCCGGGGCCCACATCACGGGCGTTGCCTGGTGCCTGCGTGCGGCGGTGCCCTCTGTCAAGTGGCCGCTCCACCACCAGCCGTGTGCGGGCCCTGCGAGCAGCAC
>NW_028030394.1:0-580 GCF_054177405.1 Leptonychotes weddellii
CTCATGATGGCACACAGCTGGTACTTTGGGAATGCTGACTATTGGTGATGTAATGGATGTGGCATCCTTTGAAAAAGCCTGCTTCATCTCCAAAGAAGCAAGCTACACGAGAAAGTTTGTTCTTAGTCAAGAGTCAGAGGATCTAAACACAACCCAAGGTGATCAACGGTGACCAACTGAGAGAAATTCCTCCCTACCTCGAGCCCCAATTTCCTCCTCTATCCAAAGGAGCCAACACTTCCTCCTACATGTAAAAAGGGAGGGCAAACACCAGGCACTCTGCTGAGCACATAGTAGGGCTTGACTAATGGTTTGGCGGTGGAAGTATGATGTGGGTTTGGAATCAGAACATCTTATATTTAAATCCATGCTCCTTCTGGGTGGAGGCTACTTATTATAGGCTGAATCATGTTCCCTCAAAATTTATATGTTGAACCTCTAACCCCCACTGCCTCAGAATGTGACTGTATTTGGAGACATGGCCTTTAAAGAGGTAATAAAGGTAAAATGAGTTCCTATGGGTAGGCCTTAATTCAAAATGAGTGGTGTCCTTAGGGAGGAGATTAGGACACAGATACAC
>NW_028030395.1:0-10384 GCF_054177405.1 Leptonychotes weddellii
AGGGCTGGGCAGTGGGGTGCAGTGCTGGGCAGTGGGGTGCAGCTCTGGGCAGTGGGGTGCAGCTCTGGGCAGTGAGGTGCAGTGCTGGGCAGCGGGGTGCAGGGCCGGGCAGCGGGGTGCAGCTCTGGGCAGTGGGGTGCAGGGCTGGGCAGTGGGGTGCAGGGCCGGGCAGTGGGGTGCAGGGCCGGGCAGTGGGGTGCAGTGCTGGGCAGTGGGGTGCAGCTCTGGGCAGCGGGGTGCAGGGCCGGGCAGCGGGGTGCAGTGTGGGGTTGTAGGTTGCAGCACAAGCTCATCAGATTTGCTTCATCCTGCAAGGCTGGCACCACTGTCATCCCAGTTTCAGATGAGGGACTTGTTAGATGGTTCCCCAGCCAGTGAAGGTCAGCATTGGGGTTTAAATTGGGGTCTTTTCACCAGAGCACGCAACTATTAGCCATTTTGTCCCTCTGTCATCTCACGGGATGGGAGGGGTGCTCCGGGAACCTGCTTTGGGAAGCGCTCGGTCGGCACTCTCACATCGTGAAAGTCTTCAGGCAGAGGGGCCTGCGACCTGCGAGCTTCAATTCTCGGGCTACTCCACTGTATCCTGAGAAAGCTGCCGACACCGTTTTAAATTTGGAGGTCTTCATCACTGTCTCGTTTCGTGGCTGCAAGTGTTTTTGGATGTCCCAGGGAGACCAGGGGCCACTCGGATCTTCAGTGTGGCCGTCCCGAGAGTCTGCCCTGCGGAGCGTGTTCGTCGTGCTGACTGTCCCCCGATTTGCTCTTTGATGCTCCTGCGGCCGGGCTGGTCTGCTCTCTGCGGCCCTGGGACTCCCTCGCCCTTGTGGTTTCCACGTGCTGTTCTGTGGGTTCCCCGTGTGGCTCCCCGGCGCACAGACCGCGTGGATATCCCTGGGCTTCCACTCCATCTTTGGGTCCGCTTCAAGGAGCTTCTCTTCCCACCTGCTGCGGTTCTGCGCATTTGATAGAACACCTCACTCGGTTGCCCCTGCGTGGTCGCTGGTCTCTGCCTCCCGCCGTGGCCCAAGGTAGTGGTACCACGAACCCCAGCAATGCCACTCTAACAGTTCTCTGCCACCACAGCCAGGTGCTTCCCTCACACTCAGGCCTTGAACACCCTCAGCAAGCTGGGTTGTTCTATAACCCTTTTATTATTTAAAAAAGTTTTTTTGAAGATTTTATTTATTTGTCATAGAGAGAGATGGGGGCGTGAGCAGGGGGAGTGGGAGAGGGAGAAGCAGGCTCCTTGCTGGGCAGGGAGCCGATGCGGGGCTCGATCCCAGGACCCCGGGATCATCACCTGAGCCAAAGGCAGATGCTCGACTGACTGAGCCCCCCAGGCGTCCCCTCGATAACACTTTTGTAAGGACATCCAGGACGCACTACTGTGGTTTCTGGTCTTCATGCCTGGAAACCGAGGCAGAGGGGACAGACAACGGCCCCGTGCCGCCTCCTGCACAGCGCAAGTCACGTCCCTTTGTCTGTTTTCACTCGGTCTGTTCGTTGTTCTCTCTAAATGGCAGTGTTTACCCCTTTCAGGTTTATTTTGATAAGAGAAATGCTGGGTTTTGGTTTTATCGTCCCACCTTATGCTAACTCTTCTCATCTCACCCACGTCTGTCACGATGGTCCTTCAGAGCCACTTGCTTCCTTGTGTTATTTGCAACTTTGAAATGGTTCTGATGTTTTACTGTGTGTTATCTCCAATTAAAAACCTACTTGTGTTCAAGAAGGCGCTGTGATCCATGCTTGCTCCGAGAGGTTTGTCTGTTGCGAGCACTCAGCAGTGCGGGAGAACGTAAGGATAGTGGATGCCGCCGAGCGGCTTCAGCAAACAACAGTGGGTGGATGGTGTTTGCAGCAGAATGGGCACCCTGCAGGGACGAGGGGCCCAAACCAGAGCCCAGATGAAGCAAAGCTGCTTTTCAAGGAGCCTGAACAAAGGGGAGACCGCTCCCCGTCTGGGGCCCTTGTTTCCCTGGGCCTGCACCCCTGGGGGCAGCAGGACAGATCACCTGGGGGGCGGGCCCTGCTGAAAGCAGCCCAGGACCACCACACGGGAAGTCAGAGGGGGCAGGAGGAGGATGAGGCTTCCCCAGCTCCACTCAAGATGCACCTGCAAACCCCATTCCAGCATGTGTGAGGAGAGATGCTCAGAAGGAAGAGCAATAAGGCCAACACTCAGGGGGTGCTTCCTCTCCAGAAACAACAAAAGTAATAGGGCTGTTGGGAAAGGAGGTAAATATCTCTCTGTCCATAGGTAGAGATGAAAAAGAACCGATTAGAAAGAATGAAAATAAACCTGTTGTTGCTGAAATAAGAAGCCACTTCAATCGACGAGACACACCTTACACTTACAGTGTCCACAGTAAAAAGAAGAACTTATCAGTATAAGAGCACGGAGGATTTTACCCCAAAACAGAGCTGAGAGATTACAAACATAGCAAAAACCCTTATTTTAGTTGATAAAGAGAAAAGCCTGAATTTTTTGATGCTAATATTATATTTACCTCAAACATAGAATATCAATAAACTGCATCCATTGAAATAACACTTTTTTCTCTAATTTACTAATATATATATTTTTTAGACCCAGGAAAATTTTAGGAAGAAGGTGGCCACGTGCTGAGACTCCGAGTGGGGATGGATGTGGTGGAGGGGGCACATGGACGAGGGGCCCTGCTTCTGGAGACGGCAGCACAGCCCCGAGTTGATGGGGTAAATGCCAGGGTCAGGGGAAAGGAGCAGAAATGGGGACTGCAGAAATGGGGGCTTAGAGTCAGGTGACGGAGGTCCTGGATGCCAAGCTTTGGGATTTAAATCTTATTTGCTGGGCAACAGGGAAGCCACTGAACATTCTTCAGTCCACATGGGTGGGGTGGGTTTAGGAGGGTTCTGCCCCCCAGCTTTGTCGAGATGCAATTGGCGTATAACGTTATGTAAATTTAAGATGCACAACATGATGATTTGATTCACATGTAAGTTGTGAACTGATGATCCCCGTAGGGACAACCATCACCTCCATCACCTCACATAATTATGGTGTTTTCAGCAGCTTTCGAGTGCAGGATACAGTATTGTGAGCTATACTCCCCATGCCTTGCACTGGATCTCCAGACTCGGTCCTCTTACAGCTGGAACTCATTCTCAGACACGAGTGGTCCTAGACAGATATGTGAATTAAACAAAATTGCAGAATATAAGGCCAGTTTACAAAAAAACATACACACATGTATTTCTATATATTAGCAATGCATAATTGGAAATAAAAACTTTAACAATATGCTACTATTTACGACAGCATAAAAAAGAGATAGCTACAGAGAAATCTAACAAAATATGTGTAGAATCTGTAAGATGAAAACTACAAAATATGGATGAAAAATAAATAAAAGGACACCAATGAGCAAAGAGGCACAGTGTGTTGACGAGTTGGGACACCCAAGCTTGCTGACGTGTCAGTCTCTTGACACTCACAATCAATCCTGTTATTACAGAAATCAACAAGTTGGTTCTAGAATAGGGAAAGCCAAGGGAGAACCAAACAGCCAAAACAATTTGAAAAAGAAGAATAATGTGGAGAGAGTTAAGTCATTTGTTTTCAAGATTTGCCCCAAAACCACAGCAATAAGTACTGTGGTATTAGTGATAGACACACAGCTCAGCTGACTTGAACAGAGTCTATTTGTAGACTCAAATGTATATGACCAATTGATTGTTCATGAAGGTGCGATGGCAATGCATTGGGAAAAGGATAATTCTTTTGGCAAGTGGTGCTGATACTATTGCATGCCCATAAGCAGAACAATCAGCCATGACCCATATCTCACACTATACATAAACATTAGCCCAATGGTGCATATCCTAAGTGTAAAACCTTAAATTATAAAACTGATGAAAACAGACCAGAAAATTTTTGTGACCTGGGGTAGGCAAATATTTCTTAGATATGACACCAAAAGCATGACCCACAAAAGAAAAAAAGTGATACGCTGAACTTCATCAAGATTAAGAACTTCTGCTCTTGAAAAACCATCCTTGAAAAATCGAAAGGAAGAGCCCAGACTGCACAATCATGTGTGGAGCTCACGTGTTGGAGAAAGAGTTTGCATTCAGAACATATAAGTGATTCTCAAAACTCAACATTAAGAAAACAAAAGATATGAGCAGAGACTTGACCCAAGAAGATAGATGATGGCAAATAGGCAACCAAAAAGATGCTCCATTAGGGAAATGCAGATTTCTTAATGCGATACCTACCATTGCACACTACAAGAATGGTTAAAATAAAAAATACTGACGATGTCAAGTCTAAGTGACGATATGGAGCAGTTGGAAATTTCATACACTGCTGGCGGGATGCCAAATGATGGAGCCGTTTTGGAAAAGAGTTTGGCCAGATGAATGAATGAATGAATAAAGTAACTGGATAAAATGTGGGTAAATGAAAGAATAAGGAATGGGAAGAAGAAATGAAACCATCATTGTTAGCAGACAGCATGAATTTGTATAGAAAATCTAAGATAATCTCTAATAAGTGAATTTAATAAGTTTGTTAGCTACAAGGTCAATAGTGAAAAATTAATTATATTTTTACATATCAGCAACAAAAAGGGGAAAATGAAATCTTGGAAGTGATATTACTTATAATCGTGACCTAAAACTTCAAGTTCATAGCAGTGAATAATATGAAATATGTGCCAGATCTTTATAATAAAAACTACAAAGTATCATTGCAAGAAGCCGGAAAACTGAAAGTTTATCTGTAAATCCACAGACAAACTGATCTTGGACTCAAAATAATTTCACTTAAAATTCCACTACAGTATTTTTAGTGGAAATTAGTAACTGATTATAAAAGTTATTTGAAAGTAAGACTATGGAGAGTTTTGAGGATTAAGAACAAAGTTGGAGGTTATGAGATATCAACCCTTATTGTAAAGTTGTAGCAATTGAAACAGTGATTAAAAAAGTATTGAACACAACGAAGTGTCCAGAAATAGATGAATACATGTAGATACTTGATTTACAAAAAAAAAAAAAAAAAAAAAAAGAGGGGGTACCAAATAACACTGGAGAAAAAGCAGGCATTTTGGATCAATGGTGCTGGATGAAATAATGTCCTGATCCATATTTGTCCCAATGGAAAACATTTGTATCTTGACCCTACTTTATAGCATATATGGAAATCATTTTGTGAATGGTAAATCAATATAGCTTTTAGGATATAAAATAGGAAAATGGCTTCATAAATCTGGGGCAAGCAAAGATTTCTTAAACGCAAAAAACTCTAAACATAAAGTAAAAGATTGGTCTTTACGTTTAGGTACCTCTGTTCAATTAAAGACACCTTTGAGAGGGTGACGAACAAAGTCACAAAGTAGGAGATGATGTGTGCAACGTGTAAAACTAACATAGGATTGTTTTTTTAGAATATTCAAAGAACTTTTTCAAGTTAATCAGAAAAAAACACAATCTCCCTCATAGTAAACAAGTGCAAGGCACGAACAGGCGTCTCAAATAAGTTGGTATCCATGTCCAAAATGGTAAACAACATACGGGAAGGTGCTCAATCCCATAGGTCATCTGAAATATGCAAGTTAATATCACATGGCATGTACATCCCTGCCAGAAGGTTCAAAATTTTAAAGAGTATGACAATATGAAATGTTGGTGAGCATTTGGAGCAGCTAGGACTCTTACACACTGCTGCTGGTGGGGGAGGTTAGCAGGTACAACGATCAGGAAAACAGGTGTAGGCGCACCCGTGTATGACCTCGTGGTTCTAGCCCATGCCTATACCCAATAGAAAGGCACCAAACACATATACAAAAATATCGTCAGCAACATTATTTGTCATAGACACACACAAGACATAGTCCAATGTCCATCAATGGTAGAATGGGTGAGTCAGCTTTTGTATATTCATAAGACAAATTAGTATTAAAAAGTGAAAACAAATGTAATGCTGTAATAAATAAATGTAAATAACAAGTCTTAAAATCTCAGTTAATTTGGGGCTTATGAATGTGGACACAAAATCTACACACTGCATGATTCTATTTATATGAAATGTAGAAAAGGGAATGCAACTTTGGGGTAATAAAATCATAATAGTGGTGAGCTCTGGGGAGAGAGGGTCCTGTGGTTTGAAGGAGGGATGGCAGCGATCTCCATAATGCTGCTTCCCTCGCAGTGATGGTCCTATGGGTGTTCCCACTTCAGTGCATGCATGTGACCCTTCAGGTAAAATGAAACCCTCCTCAAAGGCATTTCTTGAAGAACACACTCGGGAAGGAGAAAATCGGCACTGGGAGAAAAATCTTAGGTGCAAGAAGACATTAACAAAGTGAATTGTAAACAAACCCTTACTTCATAGCACAGTAAAATAACTTCTGATCCGCAGAATTTGAAAAAGAGATAGACCTAAATACTAAACAAAAATAAAATTATGTCAGGAAGCTGGCGCCCGGAATCAAGCCCCTCTGAGATCCTGCTTTGTGCAGGAATATGATAAAGACGCCAATTAAAATTTTACTTTGATGTGCATGTTAGCATTCATAGAATCACTGTTTACAAAGTAGAAAGTGTGTGAGTTCAAATTCAAAGCATGGAAAAGAATGTGATGGGGAAAAATATTCAATCAATCCAAACTAGGCAAGAAATGAGAAGAAAACGCTGAACATAAAAGAGCCAGAAACGTGAAACCAAGCCTGAGAGAGAAGAAAGGGTTTCTCATTTTACTGTGAGAGCAGAGGAACAGACTGCCTGCTCGGTAAATCCTCCTTGATGCACTTGATTGTTTACAAGGAAAAAATGTCCAGCTGGATCCCTGCCTCACACCGCACACCAAATAAACTCCAGGACGATTCAGAAATTAACTGTGAAAACCGAAACTCTAAAAATAAAAAAAAAACACACACAAACTATTGAAACTATAAGAATATCTTTATGTCTTTGAGATGGTGATGGATTTTTCAAATACAACTCAAGTGTTATATATTGCTGCAAAACAAAGCACTGGGATCTTGGTGGCTTAGAACAGCAATTCTTACCACGTCCACGGTTCTGGGAGCTGGCTGGGTTCCACCAGCTGGTTCTTGTTTGGGTTTCTGATGCGGTTACAGTGGGAGAGCGGCTGGGCTGCGGGAGCGGCTGGGCTGGAGCCATCCTGATGGGACCTCAGCCTCCAAGAGCAGGAAGCGAAGGCTGCCGGACTCCATGCTGGTCACAGGGGTGACGGGCAGCGTAGGCTCGAGGCGTGCACAGACTCTGTCTCAACACAGCGGTGGCCTGACGCTCATGGAGGGAAGGAAGTTATGTTGGCTATTTTTGGGGAGAAATTACCACATTCTCCAAAATATATTAAGATCTCCTAAAAATTCATAAGAAAAAGATAAGTAGCCAGTAGCTCAATGGCCAATCTGGCAAAAAAACAAAAAAATGTATGATAGTTTCTGAGTTTAGAAAGGGGCTGCTCTTTGTGGGTGGAGAAGGACGGTAGGAGGGGCCCCCACTCCTGCACTGATAAGGAGGGGTGGAGGCAGCCCACCACAGAAGGTTATTTATTTTACCCCCAGCAGCCTGGAGAGGGCTGGGCCACGAGGACACCACATGCTACTAATGGAGCAGAAGTGGGCGCAACCACACTGGGAAACCCGTGATATTGTCTATTAAAACTAAAAATGCACCCCTTCCCCACGGCCCCCAGATAAATACCTAGAGAAACTTGCACGTCTGCTCCGTGGATGAGGTCCGGAAAATGAACCACGAGCCCGTGGCATGCTCACGGGACTGGCCTCTCGGGCCCACGTGGCCCGTAAATCTATTTAGATGCAATTCACAGAACTTCACGCCCAAAAGCAGACAGTTTAGGGCTGAGATGCATGGTGAGGAGCAGGCCTGCAGGTCCGGGTTGGGGTGGGAGTGAGTGTGCGAGTGGCCTGTCTCCTCCGGCAGGACGACGCCGGGACGGGGACCTCGTCGTTATTCCTGAAACTCCGCCAGGGCTGTTCTGCTGCGTTGACGCCTCGCATTCCAGAATGGACATAAATACTGTTCTTTGAGGGGCTCCCGTCCCAGTCCCCGCTGGATTCTGCTGGCGGCATCCGAAGTGGGCTCCTGGTCAGGTGGTGAAGCCTCACCCTGGACCTTCCCGGGCGCTGGTGTGGTGTGAGCACCATCCGGCTAGTGGTCCGGTGGGCAAACCCATGTTTGTTGGAGCCTTTGGACAGAGTCGCAGACCCGGGCAGGTTCTGACGGAGACAGCTGGGGCTCCTGATGCCGCGTGGGAACGGTGAACTTTGTGTCACGACCCGTGACAGAACTTTTTATTTCAGTCCAGGCAAGATGAAACCCACTCCAAAGTGTACTTTTGATTCAAGCTGTAAGGAAATTAAACCTAGAAAAATATAGCCCATATTTTACCAAAAACTTGGACTCTGGTGTGCTCATGGGGCAGGTGGGGCTGCCAGGAGTGGGTGGAGTGGACCTGTTGAGGGGCTGTGGGGGACCACGGGCGGTGCGGCCCGTCCTGGGGCATCCCGGGAGAGGGAGCCCCGGATGGCCACGGAGCAGAGACGAGGCTTACAGAAGCCACGTGGTCGACGTGGCAGGGATGGAATCGGCACCAGACGTGGTGGGAGCAGCCCCTAAGGGGCCACGGGGACCCCGCAACACTTCCTCCCCAGCAGGCGTCACGACAGCCGAGGTGCCCAGCTGCTGCCTGGGGGGGCAGTGGGAGAAGGGCCACGTGCCAGCCCCTTTGTAGGTGGTTTTAACCAGGAAACAACCAGTTGACTCAGGAATGCCTAAGCTGGTGCAGCTGGGAAGGTCCCATCTTTTCTCCCTTCATGACGTACCAGCTGGAGCCGTAAGCACGCCGAGTTCAGCTGCCAGGAACCGAGTCAGTGTGTGTCTCGGGCCGAGGGGGGCGGGTGCCAGGCTCTCTGTCCAGCTCCATTCATGCTGGAGCCTGGCGGGGACACCTGTGCATGGGGGTGGGGGGCTCGGTGCCCGCTGGGGCTGCCCGCTTTGTCTGGTGTGGGCGAGGACTGCTGGTGCACTTTCCAGTTCCATGGATCCTGGGACAATCCTGCGGGATTATCGAGGTGCCCCCAGGGCTTCATTATCCCAAGTGGCCTCTTGGTTCCGTGGCCCCGGCTGTGGTCAGGGTCAGAGGGTGTCCTCTGTGGCTGAGGGGCCGGGGATGGGGGTGTTCACTTCCTATTGTCCCCAGCGCAGGGGGCAGGGGCAGGAGGGCAGCCAGGGCCCCTCTCCGTGGCCTGGGGAGCCTGGTCCATCCCGCACGCTCCAGGCCGCAGGGCCTCAGGGATCCCAGTGGGGACAGCTGTCCCAAGCATCCCCTCGGTCCCACCCATCGATCACCTTGCCCGATTCTGTTGTTCCCGTGAAAACAGCTTCTAAATATGGACGCCCCGGCACTAATTACAGCACAGATTGCGTGGGGAATTCGGGGGCCTGCGCTGTGGCAATCCAGATTAAGCAATTAACCTTGATGTCACCGTAATTATTAAGATACTTTAGCAAAATGAACTAATTTCCCCACAGGATGTTGAACCGAAATCAACTTTCACTCTCTTTAAGATGCCAAAATAGGAAATGTTAATG
This sequence comes from Leptonychotes weddellii, assembly GCF_054177405.1. Taxonomy (NCBI): domain Eukaryota; kingdom Metazoa; phylum Chordata; class Mammalia; order Carnivora; family Phocidae; genus Leptonychotes; species Leptonychotes weddellii. The sequence goes on from NW_028030395.1 coordinate 9,634, forward strand.
GGAAATTACCTTCGGATGTTTAATAAATCTCCGGGGCCTGTGGCTCCCTGTCAATCCTGGGCCGTGGCACGCTCCAGTGCTTGCCGGCTGGAGCGTCCTGCGTGTGCCCTGTGCTTGGGACGTGTGCGACTCAAGTGGCCACCCCGTGTCCCTGTCAAGGTCAGCCCGCCTGGTTTCCTGGTCCAGGAGCCACAGAAGAAGGGCCTCACCAGACATCGCTGCTCCCTGGGGCCAGGTGGGTGCGTTTCTGGGGCTGCACATGGCTCTGCGGCCCGCCAGCTTCCTGAGCCTCGACCGGACCACGGTGGGGGCACGTCCACGCTCCTGGGGCTCCCAACCCCAGCCTCCCTCCCCACAGACACCCTGAGGGGCTCTGGGGGTGTGACCCCAGACCCCGCGGTGGGTGTGGAACTCCAGGCACGGCTCCTTTGCCAACAGCAGTTGAGAACAACTCGATTTACATCTGTGAAAATTACGCTCACTCTGGTGGTTCGGCTCCTTGCATCTGCTTGAACTGGTTAACAATTTCAAATAAAGTATTTTAAAATCACCATTATCTTTGTAATTATGAGATGAGCTGCAAAGACATTATGGCTAATTTTACACTTAGTGAGAGTGAGCTTATAGAGGAAAGGGGGTGTGGAGTTTTAGCCATAACCTCCTCAGGCTCACTTTCACTTAGTGGGACAAGTCTGGGCTGCAGGCAGTGGGGAGGGGCAGGTGGGCAGGTGGGAGGGGCAGGGGGCAGGTG
>NW_028030396.1:0-580 GCF_054177405.1 Leptonychotes weddellii
TTTTTTTATCATTAGAACCTCTCCTACCTCTGAATACTATATTTCATTGTCCTACTCTGACTTTAACCTTCTAGCTTTCTCACTCCCTAACTTACTTAATGGACGTTGTTCTCTGTTTAATCTCACCAAGACCTTTAAATCCTGACATCTTTACTTTCTCTGAGTCCATCTGTCCCTTTACTGAACCTGAAGTTCATCAGCATCCTTTAGATGATTTTCTCACCATTGTCCTCCTTGTCTTTCAGATGCCCATCGCTGTATCAGAATTGCAGTTTCTCCATTTCCATAGTCAGGTTGCTGAATCTACCTGAAGGAAATGACATATTGTCCAGATTGGTGCTATTTCATATTTATGATACGCATTCTCATCTGGGCTCTTAATGCTGCTTTCTTTCTTTCTTTCTTTCTTTCTTTCTTTCTTTTTTTCTCTCCCTCTTCTTCTCCCTCTCCCCCTTCCCCTCCCCCTCCCCTCCTTCTCCCTCTCCCTCTGTCCCTGTCTCCCCCTCCCTCCTTCCCTCCCTCCCTCCCTTCCCTGCCTCCCTGCCTCCCTGCCTTCCTTCTCTCTTGACTTTATTTTTAA
>NW_028030397.1:0-580 GCF_054177405.1 Leptonychotes weddellii
CCCGGACACACGGGCACTCCAAGGAAGGCCGGGCACCGCCTGGGTACAGTTCAAGGCAAGAGCAGGGCTTTCGGCCCGAAACGCCTGCCTCCCCATGGCCCCGGCGACACAGGGGCGCATGCGCCGGGCAGGTGGGCTCAGAGGCCGGGGCTCTTCTCCAGGTGTGGTTTGCACGAGACCTCAGCCGGTCAGCGCAGAGCTCGGAGGGCCCTGTGTCTGCGCAGCTGCGGCCGGCACAAGCAGAGATGCGCCCTCGCCCGGAAAGCTCTCTCGACCCCCGGGCAGCGCCGCCCGATCCCGACCTCCGTGTGGACAGGACGGCGCCGTGTGGGGCTGGACGCGCCTCCGCCCTTCCCGCCACCGAGCGAGATGCCCGTGGGGACGCGCCACAGTTGGTCTCCCGGTTTCTCGGGCTGACGGAGGCCGCGGTGGTGCTGGGGGCGCTGCGGGGGGCGCTGCGGGGGCGGGGCCTTGTGGGTGCCAGCGCCGTGTGGACGTTTCACTGTGTCTGTCTCTCCTGGGCGGACACCCCGGAGCGGAAGGGCCAGCCCGCGCACTGCGAGCATGTTTACATTTCTGA
>NW_028030398.1:0-580 GCF_054177405.1 Leptonychotes weddellii
GAGCTCTGCACAGCCAGGCTCTCCCGCAAGCCATCAGCAGGGACCCCGCCTCTAGGCAGAGGTGCTCACGGGCTCCCGGCTCTCACCGGTGCACCGAGAGCTGGTGCCTGGTGTCCTGGGCGGTGTCTTGTGTCCCCTGAGGGCACCATGGGCAGTCCTGAGACCAAGTTGTCACCAGCGCCTGACCCTGCGCTCAGGGTGCTATGACGTTGGGGTTCTGCTCCCTGTGGGAACCTACGTGAACACTTCCCGAACTTCCTTAGGAAATCTCGCCTTTGATCTGTGGTTGGAGACCCTGCCATTTTAGGAGCCGCTTCCTGCTTTTGGTTCTGGAGTTAATTTCTCCCAGACCCTCATTATCTAGAAATAAACCGAAGTGCTAGGGTGGGCAGTGCCTGCCACGGGCGCCGTGTGGCCGGGGTGGAGGTCTGGAGAGCGGAGGGGCTGTGGGGGCTCTGGGGATGGCCCTCGGTCTGGGGGGGGCTCGGCTGGGTGGGCGGGGGCCTCAGGCGAGGAGGACCGGGAGGGACGCTGCGCTGCGTCTCCAGATCCCGGGGAGGCCGCCTGTCCCCGGAGGCTC
>NW_028030399.1:0-580 GCF_054177405.1 Leptonychotes weddellii
GGGGCAAGGTCGCCCAGAGAAGCCCCCTCTGCCAGCCCCGGGGGTGGCCCGCATGGGCCGTAGAGGCTCGGGGCACAGCACAGTCCTCAAGAATGGTGGCTGGCTGACACCGGCTGCTTCTCTGGGTCACAGCCAAGACTCGCTGATGCTGGGTTTAGATTCATGCGTTATCACTTCCGTGCAGAGGGCCGAGTGCTGCCGTTGCTCGCATTCCCTGAGCTGTGTCATCACTCCGAGCCCACGACTTCCTGGTAGACACCGGCCAGCGCTCGCTGATGCGCATCGGCCAAGTCAGGGGCATCTAATGGGAACCTGCTGGTCAAAACCTGGGATGATGACTCAGCACACACTGGAAATACAGGGAAAGAAGGCCTCCTGGTGGCAGGAGGCCACATCCCAGCAAAAGTTCCTGGAAGGGTCTCAGACCCCGATAAGCCTGCTTCGCAGTGCACCCGCAACACAACACGCAAACACACAGCCCCCCAACACGCACACACACAACGTGCAAACACACAGCCTGTCCCCAACACACACATACAACATGCAAACACACAGCCTGTCCCCAACACACACACACACA
>NW_028030400.1:0-580 GCF_054177405.1 Leptonychotes weddellii
AAAGAGGTAAACTGAGGCAAGCTCCACCGACCAGACCCTGAGCTCATTTGGGAACAGCGGAGGGATTGCAGCTGGGGAGACGGGCGCTGTAGCGAGCGGCCAGGAGCCCATGGAAGGCCCGGGACGGCTGCACGCACGGGCGGGAGTGCAAAGAGGGGGCGTCCAGCCTGAGTCCCAGCAGTGAGTGAGTTCCCTGGCTTGAGGATGGAGACCGACCCGTGGCGGGCACGCGTTGGTCAGGGGGTAAGTGCGGTTTTCTCTAAGTCCGGCGTTTTCGGGAAATCAGTCTGTTGGCTCTCAGGCTTCGTTTTCCTGAGGCGCAGGCGTGAGATTCCCCATTCCATACGCTCTGGTTTCGCTATACACTGAAGCTCTTTCACGGTTTCGTGGGAGGAATGGTCAAAGCAGAAGAGATGTTCAGCCTTGCCTCGGTTAAATTCAAATAGATGAAATAAAATTCATTAACATACATATTTCAGAAATGGAAGGCTTCATGGGCAGTCCCTGAGAATTTGTCAATACCCTGCTATCCACAGTGTCCTATAATGCTGTCCAGTTTTCCCACTTTGGTCGGAGTTCT
>NW_028030401.1:0-580 GCF_054177405.1 Leptonychotes weddellii
CCTCACATAGATTCTTAGGGGAGGGCTTTTCGAGAGGGGGCGGGCACTGTCCCCGTTAAAGCTGGTTTCCCAATGGCAGTTTGCCTTCGTGGGCAAAGGGAAGGTCACCAAACATCCATTTACCTCTTAACTTAGAAGCCAGATTTTCATGGTCAGTTTCTTTAATTACAGAGGATGCTTTCTTCCCTGTAAAATGAGTGTACATTCGTCATCAATCCTGACAAAGTAGGAAGGAAGTTTAATGTAAAAGAAAATATGCCCTTTGGAAAAACAAATATGCTTATTTGTGTTTGTTTTACCTTTTACTTTTTTTTGCCTTTTCCAAATAACTTTTTATCGACAGTGGGGAACAGAGGAAAGCCACCACTGATGGATCACATTTAAAAATGTTTCCCTGTTCCTTTCTGGTCCTAGACTACTACAGAGACACACACTGTACTTGATTATAAACATGGTTTGCGGACTCTTTTGTTTTCTGCTTTTTTAAAGTACTACTTTGTCTATCTTATGTCTGTTATTCTGTAAAAGACTTTTCAGGTCAAAGGGTGCTGGGGGTTCTCCTTTAAGACACTGAACTCAA
>NW_028030402.1:0-580 GCF_054177405.1 Leptonychotes weddellii
GTAGTCATATTTTGAAACAGGTATCACGCTGTTCATCTCCCTGTTGAATTTCCTGTGTGAGTTTGACTTGTCCTGACTACAGAGACAACTAAGGAGAAATGACATCATTTCTTCAAGATCTTCAGCAAGCGTCGCTGAAACTTAAATTAGAAGCAGGGAACCATGCATCATTTTTGAGGGAAGCTTTAACCTTTGTCACAATAGCTTTTTTTTTTTTTTCTTGGATTTTCCATGGCTCTTGGTTTTGTTTCCAAGGCCTCTTCCCTTCAGGTTTGTTAGCACGCTGTTTCTATTTTCAGAGGACTCTCTGTTTCCCTCCTCCCTCAGTTGCTCAAAGGAAGACCCTAAATGAGTCTTTCATGATGAAAGGGGAGGAAGTCTTGCTTCTGTAATCCTCCGCTGAAGAGAGTCTGCCACTCAGGTAAGAGTCTTGGGAGGGTTTGACAGTGGGAATGAGGGATAGCATTACATATCGACAACAGCGACACAAACAGCACCCCCCCCCCGCAGTTACACCCCTCTCCCCCCAGTAACAACAGCAACAACAGGGCCAGCACAGGCCTAGTTCCGTTACCGCTGC
>NW_028030403.1:0-580 GCF_054177405.1 Leptonychotes weddellii
GCCCACCCCTGCGTATAATTCAAAGTCAGTGTTGGAAGAAATCCATCATTGACAGGACGTGGCAGCCTTCCACAGGGTCAGGCCGGGGCATCTGAAGGACCACTGCCCAAGCTTCCCTCTCCTTCTCTTCAAGGGTGCAGACTGCCTCCGCATCTTCCACAAAGATACTGATGGCCCCTCAGGGACTCTTCAGGGACACAGGGCGGGGGGGGGGGGGAAGGGGGCGGGAATCTGGAAGGAATGTGATGACATGCACATGACAGCTTGGATTTTTTTCTAGCGATGGGTTATTTTCCACAGCAGATCCGTCCTACCGTTGGTTTGCCCCTGGATGTTTGGTCCAGGTTGTAAAGTCTAGAAGCCACTCGAACTATGCACAGTATTCCCTGTGAGTGTGCATCCATTCCAATTCTAGGAGCACTTCAGACCGTGTTCATCAGGGTTAACTCCCTCAAGACTGCCTTCAGAAAGAAAAATAGGCTGAAGGGGCATGAGGGATGGTTATGAGTTGTTAGTAAAAAGAGGATGCCAAAATCAGCTTGTTGGAATTTATCCCAAGCTCACTGTGAGGCCTCAGTTC
>NW_028030404.1:0-580 GCF_054177405.1 Leptonychotes weddellii
AACTTTTTAAAAAATTTTAAGTAATTCCGCAGGTTTTTTTTTTTTCAAGCGTTAGAGATGTCCTCATTTTCCCCCTGAGTCTGGAGGTAGGATATGCTATTTCTTTTAGTGGACTTATTTCCAAGGAGTGAAATTTTCAAACTTCATTTTGAAAATTGGCCTGAAGAGAGAAAACACTTCTCCTTAAAGGTGGGACCCCATTACTGGGTGTTATCATCAAGAACGGCCCCTCAACAGGAAAAATGGGTGGTGGAGGTGTGAGCCACAGAGTGTGGCAATGGCCTTTGTGTTGGTTCATGTCTAATGGCCTCTAGCACTGGGTCCAAGGTACCACTCACAGAGCATCAAATACCCAAACAACATCCCCACCCTCCCATTTTTAACCAGTTTCAAGGGCATCCATATTTGGGGGAGGGGAGATGCACCTCTGGAGACCAGCCAATGGCTGCAGGTGTTTAGTGAAAATAGATAAGTTGAGGGGCGCCTGGGTGGCTCAGTCGGTTAAGCGGCTGCCTTCGGCTCAGGTCATGATCCTGGAGTCCCAGGATCGAGTCCCGCATCGGGCTCCCTGCTCGGCGGG
>NW_028030405.1:0-580 GCF_054177405.1 Leptonychotes weddellii
GGAAAAATGTCTGTTCATGTCTTCTGCCCATTTCTTGATTGGATTCTTTGTTCTTTGGGTGTTGAGTTTGATGAGTTCTTTATAGATTTTGGATACTAGCCCTTTATCTGATATGTCTCTCTGCTCTTTTCTCACTTTGCCTGAGAGCCTGTTGTAAGCTACAGACCAGAATTTGTTCTTCTGAAAGTAACAACAAAGAAGGACAGCCTTGGAGCATTATAGGAAAGACTGTACCAGACAGTCTAATATGGATACCGTAAGGAATATATTCAGGCACAAACCATCCAGAAGGAATGACCCCCCCCATAAATAACCAGTACATCTATACCAGAATATATTGGTTGAAAATCAGTTGCACATTTATCTCCCTTCCCCCCACCACCACAACTTAGATTCAAACATCACTGTATGAGACACTGTGCCTAACTGTGACAATGCCCTTGACCCTTTGGTCCTCAGCCTTTTTTAAGTGGGGCTTGAACTCACGACCCTGAGATTAAGACCTGAGCTGAGATCAAGAGTCCAATGCTCAAGTGACTGAGCCACCCAGGCACCACTGGTCTTTAGCCTTTTTTATTTC
>NW_028030406.1:0-10382 GCF_054177405.1 Leptonychotes weddellii
TTTTTTTTTTGGAGAAGAAGAGCAATTCTCTTTATTTCAGACCATTTGGCGTCTCTTTTCCGTTTTTGAGGAGTTTGGTCTCATGTAGCTTTACCTGGATTACTTTGAGCAAGCCTTTCAATCCTGACACTGACTTCCTGTCAGCTATAATTATACCTATCTTGAAGTTGTGCTGTTGAGGATAGAGAGTTCAAGCAGCAAGAGGCCTGAGTCTGGGTGACTACTCTGAGAAGTAGTGCCTTCATGTGTCTAAACAGATGAGTGTGGATAAGAATGATTCCTAAGTTTGGGATAGAATGCTCACTAAGAGTCCACCCAGCTCTATGATTTTGTGATTCTTGCTTTACGTTACATTTTGCAAAATTGGCCAATTGCTGTGCATATCATTTATTTGCACCTCTAAAAAGTAGAGTAATGAGCACTTTCTAGGGTAGGTACTGTTGCAGCTGCTCTACATATATATCGCTTGCTGAATTCTCTCCACAACCAATGAGGTAGGTGCAATAATGATCCTCAATGCCAGTGGAAAAAACTGAAGAATGTGCAGGTCACATAACTAGTGAGTGTCAGAGCTGGGATCTGAATGCAATCGATCTGGTTTCAAAGTTAGTGCTCTTAACTATTATGCGAAATTGATAAAGTAAAAATCTGTGCTGGTATTAATTCTATTATCCTTTCAGTTAATTATTATTGTTTTAAAAAATATCTGTTGGTTATGATGGAAGCCCATAATTTAGAGGGGAAAAAAACACCTCTTAAAGTTTAGATACAGCATGGGGCGCCTGGGTGGCTCAGTCGTTAAGCGTCTGCCTTCAGCTCAGGTCATGATCCCAGGGTCCTGGGATTGAGCCCCACATCGGGCTCCCTGCTCCGCAGGAAGCCTGCTTCTCCCTCTCCCACTCCCCCTGCTTGTGTTCCCTCTCTTGCTGTCTCTTTCTCTGTCAAATAAATAAAATCTTAAAAAAAAAAAACAACAGTTTAGATACAGCAGCACTGTTACAGTTTGTTTTTGACTGTTTATTAGATATTAACCACTAGACCTGTGAGGAGACACTGAGCATGTATGTCTGTGCTTCAGTGTGTGTGTGTGGGAAGATGAGAGAGACTGTGTGTCAGTAAGAAGGAAAGGTAAGTGTGCGAGAGAGAGTGAGCAGGAGAGAGGTTTCTAGAGAAACTCCTCAAAGCACTGCAAATTGAGGTTAAGGTAATGGTAAGTTTGTGGTAAGGACCTGAATAACCAATGCACATTTTTACCAAGGAAATAAGAGTGTTTTCCTTCCCTTGTAGATTGGTACATAGATACTGCTTGTTTTAGTTGTTACATTCTCCACATTAATTTCTTTTATAGATGGCTGCTCTTGTTTTGGCCTGAAGCTCATGGTTACAATAAACTTTTTCTCATTTCCTAGTCTAACAACCCATCTGTAATACAGCCATGGGACTGAGATGATAGAAAGGATAGGAGTTCTAGGAGCAGTCCTGTAAGACCAGCATGAGATCCAGCTAAAGGTACAACATGGCTGCCTACTTTGAGGAGGAAGATGGTGGAGTTGAGTTCATTCACGTGCCTATGAGCAGCCGCACCGGATGAGACACTCAACAGACCAGATTTGCTGTCTTCAATCGAGAGGGCTGCTAATCGAAGGTCATCAATCAGATCCCAGATGCACTTATCACAGCCTGGAGGTAAAACGGACATGTTACTTCTTTAAAACTGAAAGTCAGCGGGGAAGCACGTGCTCTAGTAGATCATTATGTATACTTTCTTGGTTAATATTATTTTTATGCTTGTTTCCTGAGGAACTGTTCTGGGTCACAGAATCAGTCCTTACACTCAAAGCACACTGGAGTCTAAGATGACTCAAACTGTACATCGGGCACTATCCCCACTTAAAACATAACAAAATGAACAAGGCGTGCAACAGGACAAGTAGGCTGTTGTGGACACCAATCGCTGAACTGAGAAAGGAAGGAAGCATAAAAGGGCAAGCCATTTGCACGGTGGGTGGGGGAGGAGAAGCACGCTCTCCACTTTTCCTTAGTGGTGGGACAACCCTCTGGGATGGCTCTCTTCATGTCAGGCTTTTGCTTAGTGCCCACTGGCGAAGCTGTTTGGTAGGCACCCCCTCTTTCCTATTCCTATCCCAGGGGTGGCTCAGCGCCTCCGCATGGCCTGACCTCCTGTCTGGATGAACACTTCAGCCAGAAGGGGGTCTGTACAATGTCACTGTGAATATCTGCTCAGTCTGGGCATATGGTGAAGTAGGTCGTAGCTTCTCCCCACTCCTTGCATTTCACATTTGAGTTCCGCTTACCGCTGTCCTCTCCCTCCCCCCCCACCCCCTGCTGCTCCTGGGGGGCCCAGTGCCCACTTGCGGCATACTCAGAAGGACAGCAGACCGTGCTTTGAAACCGGTCTTGACCACTCTCTGAAGCTTTTCTGTTCCCAATCTCTTTTCCTCAGACTATTCTCTTTTCCAGAGAACGAATAAATGAAGACTGAAGTGTTAATAGTTGTTAATGTGTTAATTTGTTATTTGAAGTTTAATACGGTCTTATGGACATGCTATCTTAAAGGAATGGCTCCCCAGCCAGCACATCATTTAAGGTCCTTAAAATGACCTTGCTGATCAGTGTGTGAACTTTGCCCTGCTTGTGCCTCACATCCTGTGCCATCTTCTAAGATGTGAATCATCCATAACATTAATCTCTTGTGCTTACAGGCACCGAGAGACCAAGATACTCTCGTCTGGGGGAGGGGATACCTAAAGTTAAAATAGTCTTTAAACCACTCTACTTAAAGGCAAATATTAGTTATTTTCTCAGTAAAGGGCTTTCTAAGGCAAACGTTTCCTTAAATCCTAAGAATCAGTCATAGCCTTTTCTAGAAGAAGGGCTTGAAGGGTGCCTGAGAAGTTAAGACCAGCTCTGGGCATTTGCTGTGAAGTGTTTCAGCTGGCTCCTGCACCATCAGGACTGCTCATGATTTGATTGATAGGAATGGCAGAGAAATCCAGGAAAGTAAGACAATAGCTCCATCCCATAGGCCTGAACATTTTCTTTCTGCTGCCACTTCCGTTTTGGAGTGATTTGGGAAAAGCCACTTAAGTGGCTTAGTGTCTTGGTTTCCCTAGTGCTGTAAAGCATTGTCTGTATATCACATTATCTGAGGATATGAAGAGATAATATAGAAAGAGGAATTAAAATGAACTCGGTCACTAGGAATTGCTCTTCTGATTCTGCCTTTACCCGCGAGGTAAGATGTTGAATTTAAAGGCTTCATAAAATAAATTTTCTAAAGTAGAGTTGTTTCAGTGTAAATCACCCATTTTACCAATTGGAATCAAGTAGCTTCCGCTTAGGGTCCCCTTGGTGGAGGCACAGACAGGGTTAAAGCCGGGAGGGGGACTTAGGGGGTTTCTAGAGAGGGAATTGCATAGCTCTTCTTAATCCTACACCTGCAGCACATTAGAGAAAGTGGGGTTAGTCAATCATGTACTGTTATTTTTACTTATGGTTGGGCAGTCCATGCCTGTAGGGGGTTCAAAACCTTCTTCCAAGCATTCTCCAGTTACGCTGTCACATGGGCCTCCCCCACAATTGCACACTGTAGGAAACAAAAACAAGAGGTTAGGGATTTGTTTCTTAATGCTTAAAATATGGCAATGTTTTCCTGGTTTCTAGAAATACTGGCTATCAGTATATAGTTCTTCCAACGGGGATTAATTATATTCTTCCTCATGACGGTGTAGAGTCCGTGATCTAGAGATTATGACCCTCACCCAATTAAACCCAGCCCAGGGAGATTTTCAAAGGCGGCCCTGGGGCAAAGTAAATCTACATTTTCTAGGACTCCTCTCCCAACTTTCTGGGATTCTGACATGACTCTACAATTGCTTCAGTCCAAAAAGATCCTGGGAAGTTTCACAAAGTACAAAATGATCCCGGAACCCATCATTCAACTGGAATCTGAGAGCCTTCCTTTCATCACAGACTGATTCTCCAGTTTAATCCAACTCCAGGGTTGATCATTGCCAGGTGTGAGGTAGGAACAGTGCAGCGGGAGGGAGGGAGGGAGGAGGCTCAAGAGCGATTTTTGGCTCCCACGGTGCTTGACCCTTGGCAAGGCTGACTCCAAACCTCCAAATGATAGCTATCAGTGGGATGACTAGGAATAATGTCGTGGAAAGAATCGGGAACATATTTACGTGAATTTAGAAGACCTGAGAGCCCATTATTAATCTACTGATGATTTTCAAGAATGCCTTTTGGAAAAAAAACAAAAACCCCGATCTTATCAGATTGTTCATTTTCCATTGAGTTTCTCAGTAGCAATTCATTTGTAATATTTAAAAAAGATTTCCTAAGCTATTTATGCTAGCCATGAGCTGGAATAGTATGGTGAATTCTCCCCCACCTCTTAACTGTCTCTAAAGAATCATCATAAAAAATTAGCTTCATGAGGGATGCACATTTATTACATTTCAGCTGTGTAATGTTCCACAAAATGTAGATTTATTAAACAATTCAGCAAGATCATACTTTATTGCTTCTAACTTTGGCATCTTTTCTAAGAGTGACCTGCATCTATGTAGTTTAACGTGTTTAGTAAATGTTTTGAGAATTGGAGCATCAATGTCTAAGGCTTTGATTTTGCCAATACTCTTTTGGATGCCTGCCTGACTGGACACAGAACTCCTCTCTTGTCTCTGGTTTTATGCCTCAGTGCACTTGGCTTTCTTGTAGACATGTTCACTTTTATTGTGACTTCTGAAGCTCATATGTGCCTTCTTCTCAACTTTAAACTCTTTACTTCTTAAAATCTTTTCAGGTGGGAATCTGCTTCAGTGAGGGGATTCCAGTAGAAGCATGCCACAAGAATACAATGCCTCTTCCTCACTCTGTTCCCTCTCAGTCACAAAAGAGTAAGAAATATTCAGTCTCAACCTTCCTTTGCCCTGAGGAAGGTGATTTAACTTTATTTCTGAAGAGCTTCACTCTGTTCAGCAAATGGATTAGAGAAATCATGAATAAAATTTGTACATTTTAGTCTAACTGAAGTTTAACCAGGAAGATTTCTTATACTGTCCCTGCAATATTTACCCTGACAATTTGAGGACATTGGGGGCTGACTAAACTGTACCCTTGGCTTGCTAATCTATTTCACTAAGAAGTCAGTTTTACCAATCACAACTGGTAAAAGGGACATAGCTTCCAGAATAAGAAAACAGAGGTAAATCTTGCAAATTTTCATTCAAAATTCTGGTCAATGATAGGTAATCCATGGAAGTCTGATTTACTTCTTTGATCAAAATCGGAAGAATATAAGATAAGGTGAAAGTTCATTTGTGTGACTGTCTCATGGTTTATCCTACCCATGAGCTAAGTTGTACCAGTAACCTTGATAAATCATCTACCCCTGGTGAGTTTGGGGTGCACATTCCTAAGAATGCACATTGCCCTGCAAAAGTGACAAGGGGACACTTGCAGTATCTCCCCAACATCGATCCATCTAGATTCAGTGTACACGCTGGCCACGATCTACAGTACCGTACCTGCACAGTTCTTGGCTATCCTGGCATCCCCATAGTAGCCAGGGGCACAGCGTTCACACTTGAATCCCGTGGTGTTGCGTAGGCAATTCCTACACTGGCCGGTGACCTCATCACAATCTTCAAAGATCAGGTTGGGATCTGAATTTCCACTGCAGTCACATTTCTTACAGGTGCTTCCAATCAGCAAGGGGTTTCCATAGTAACCGGGGGCACATCTGAGGCAGAAATCGCAGGTTAAAAATTTAGCAGCCATAGTTTTTCTTCTCTTTTATCTTCTCTCCCACCTAGAAGAAAGTGTAGTGAATGTATGTGGATTGACCTCCCAGAATTTGTTCCTACTTTCCCATCTTCCTAATAGGCCCAGACTTTGTTTTTAAGGAACCACTCTTCCCTATTGTGTTGAAGCCCATTCGGTTTGGTCAGACCTCCAGATGCATAAGTGTCTAGATACAACTAGCATGTGGGCATTTTTGGTTACCTCAACAACTAGGGTATGTGGCTGGTATCTGATCGAGAGGTGCCAGATATGCTAAATGTACTGCAGGAGATGCACTACTAGGGCACAGCTAAAATTGGCCAAAATGTTAATATCTGCCTTGAGAAACACTGGGATAAATCACCAACTGCCTTGCTATAGTGAATTGTTCAGAGAACCTAAACCCGAGCCAGTTAGTGCCTGGCATTGTCCTGGCTAAAGTAAGTTGGCTGAGAAGTGATTCATTCAGACTGTAGCTCAGGGCTCTTACTTGAGGGGTATGGGAAGACATTCTGTCCATCTGCAGGTGAATGAAGAGGCAGGCAGCACTCAGCTCTGGCAGCCATCTTGTGATGGAGGGAAGCCCGTGTGGAGACAAAGCAGATGGCAGGGCGGAGAGTACCACAGACAAATGAAATTGGAGCCCAGATGGCCATTATTGTGGACATTTTAATATGTGAGCCTACAGAGGCCAGACACCTAACTGCCTTTGTTGTGGGGGCAGAGCTGGTGTCTACGGTCATACCAGCTGGGTTGTTAATGAGAGACTCCAGCTCATTTGGAGAGTAGAGGCCAAAATCCATCCAGCCTTTTGCTGGGCTTGCCAAGCTGTGCCTTCTGGGTGGGGCTGCTTCTGCTCAGAGGAAGAAATGCTTTTCTCTACTTTTCCTGAAGGTGCCTTGTGGGTCAGTAGAGGCCCTACTGTGAGTGGTGGGACCGCAGGCCCCGACCAAGGGGGTAGCTGCTACTCAGCTCCTGTCAACTGTTTCCACACTGTAGCCGTGAGGGAATGGAGGATCTGCATTGCCAGATGTTCCTATTTTTAAAACAAAAAAGTTGAAGTTTGGGTTTTTATCTGAAATCACCGTTTTTAAACTTTGGCTCAAACTTTATAAGAATACTCTGTGAGCCAAACTACACATGTTTTCTGGCTGGCAATAGCCTCCTCTTTGCTGTGACCCTAAACTAGTGTCAAGATTGGCCAACTGGAGCTGAAGATGCTTTGGGAGTGGCTGGAAAGAATGTGTAGTCACCCCTTCATGGAGCTGAAGGTCAGGTGCAGGAGTGGGTTCTGATGTGAGAGAGAAAAAGAAAGGGAGCTGACGGAGGTTTTTGTGATGATAGCAGAGGTGGGGGAAGGCGGGGCTGGCTTCAGATGCAGGGTGGACTGCGGGCTGGAATAGGGAGACTGGGCTGGGGTGTGGAGGGCCTGGGCTGGGGCGTTGGCCTTGGAGAGGAAAGCAGGAGAGGACTTTCCAAGGAAATCAGGAAGACCTGGCCAATAATAACAAGACATTACATTTTTTAAAAAAAGGATTTCATGATTCAGAATATTTGAAAAATAGAGAAATGAAAAAAAAATCACCTATAATCCCAAGATCCTAACAAAATCACTGTCCGACATTTTGCATACGTTCTTCTTTATTCCTATGTCTCAGTGTTTTGGTGTAGTTGTAATCTTTATCCCCTCTACTTGCATTGTATCCCATAGCTTCACTGGGGTGAGTTTATTTAGTTACCACAGACACCCAGGAGGTAGGCCACACAGGCCTGGCATGCTGAGGCTGAGAGGCTACTTTGGGTTTCCAGGCTCATATAGCAAGGAATTCACAGTGCAAGACCCAGACCTCTGACCCTGATGTTCTTTCCTTCACTCCACCCTGGACCACACTGCTGCTGCTATAGATGAATGAATGAATTCATCCAACAGAGGGACAATTCATGTCTATTTTATGTAAGGCGTGGAGAGACAGGAAGAGGAAAAACACACAGCCCATGCCCTGAAAGAACAGGAAGCGAATCAAGCACAATTATATGTAAAATCATGAATTCTAGAAATCGAGGTCCATGAAAAAGATAAGAATGAATGTAAGTGCCACACAACCCATGGAGAGACACCCCGCAGGAGGAAATGTTCAATGAGTTTTGTCATTCATACTCGTGTCTTTGCACCTCTGATTTATAGGTTCTCTGGTTCCCAAGCCAGCACAAATCGTTCCTTACGGAGTGCATGGCTGGATTGAGTTGCTATCCTTCACTGCAGTTCACCAAACAGAGAGTATGAGACTCTTGGTCCCATTGAAATGGGACTCAGACCTGCCACCTCAAAGTAGAGTTGGGAATCCTGAGGCTGGGAGTGAAGGACCTTGCCCAAGCTCACAGAAGTCAGATGCCACTTACTTTCTTTTTCTGTTGAATCCCACTGTATCTGACCTCCATAGGTCGTCTCTTGGTCTCCCACAAGAGAAAAACCAAATTCTCCATTCTGCAAGTCAGAATCTCAGTCACAGGGACAATCTACTTGGTCTTTTGGTGGTCAGTTCAGAGGCCATTCTGAAGTCATAGCCCAAACTTCAACCCTACAGATTTTATAGAATAAGCATGCAAAGGTTTTTTCCCATAGTGCCCTATAATCCCTTACCTTTATAGACAAGAAAACTAAAGTGTGGAGAAGCTAAATAATTTGTTCTTTACTGCAGGGCTCAACCCTATCATCGGACTCCAAGTTTAATGCTCTTTGTATCCTGGGGCACCTGGGTGGCTCAGTTGTTAGGTGTCTGCCTTCAGCTCAGGTCATGATCCCAGGGTCCTGGGATCGAGCCCCGCATCGGGTTCCCTACTCCGCGGGAAGCCTGCTTCTCCCTCTCCCACTCCCCCTGCTTGTGTTCCCTCTCTCACTGTCTCTCTCTCTCTGTCAAATAAATAAATAAAATCTTTAAAAAAAATGCTCTTTATATCCCACAAGTCTGGCATTAAATGAATTAGCTAATTAATCAATTAGTGATTATAACAATTGAATAATGAAATGCTATCAATGTACCCAATTCCTGCCCTCAAATAACAAATAAAAAAGGTTCAAAAAGACCAGCAGTTGGAATTAGAGTGAGCACTGGAGCCTTGGTACCCAGTAGTCTGGTCCTATCTATTTTCTTCCCCCATTATCTCATTTCTAGCTTTATTAGTGACTTGATTCACTCATGGAAAATAGAGCTGATAAATTTACAGTGTAATCAAAAGAACTGTGGCCTATGAACATTGTCATTTCAGTTAGTGGTCATATTATTTGGGCAAAATAGGAAACAAAGAAATATGTTTTGGGGAAAAAAGATTTTGATCAAAAACTACTGTTCTGGGAATTTTTAGAGCTCTTTTTCTCTCCTCTGCTCTTTCTCTTTTGCTTCACTTCCTAGGGCCATACAGCTGTCAATGAGTACTTTTACCAAGGTTGCCAAAACTCCCAGGTGGCACAGAAGTCTTTCTGGGAGGGATGCCTTTCTATAGCCGTCACTGGGGTTAAATTAAACTCTGAAACAAACAAACAAAACAAAACACCTGTTACATCGTAGGTGCCATTATAAATGCTTTTTACTTCTCTATGAAAGACTGATAAATAAGGCTAGGAAAATGTACCCATTCAAGGTCACAGGGTAAGAATCCAGAACGGGGGCAAGGTAGAGAGTAGGGAGTCATAGAAGAATTCTATACAGATAACAGAGTTGATAGTGTAAGTTTGAAAAAACATTGTGCCTTCAGAAAGAATCAGACTAAACCCTGGAATCACAAGCCTCAATAAATGTTAGCTTTCTCTTCCTACTCCTCCCCTTCTTTATTCGTTTCTATCATCAAGGCCATCATCAACATCATTATCACTGTCATCATCATTATCTCTGATGATACTATATTCAGCCTTTCCTGTTAGGGTTTATTTTTTTTATTTTAAAGATTTTATTTATTTGACAGAGAGAGAGAGAGCGAGAGCAGGAGCACAAGTGGGAGAGGGAAAGCAGGCTTCCCGCTGAGCAGGGAGCCTGATGTGGGACTCGATCCCAGGACCCTGGGATCATGACCTGAGCCGAAGGCAGACGCTTAACAGCTGAGCCACCCAGGCGCCCTCCTGTTAGGGTTTTAAGGTCCCCTTGGATTTGCTTTAATTTGCCCCATTCTTCCCTCTTGATCCTTAAGCAATATGATCCACATGATAAATCCTCATACTGTATTAGCATGTCTTTCACTCTACTGCAAAACTGAATGGATGAAGGAATATTATTAAAGCTGCCATGGGAGAGAATGTGGAATACTGAGGTATTGAGATCATACACATTTATGAACTGAAAACTCTGGATTGAACATCAAAGCTCCTGGGTTTTGGTTTTGGGTTTACCCCTAACCAATTGTGACTTAGATTAAGTCTAATGGCTCTGGGTCTCAGGCTCCTCATCTTTATTATTTTATTTTATTTTTCATATATTGCACTGTTTCAGAGGGACAGATCTGAGATTCAACAGTCTTGCACAATTCACAGCACTTACCAGAGCACATACCCTCCCCAGTGTCTATCACCCAGTCACCCC
>NW_028030407.1:0-580 GCF_054177405.1 Leptonychotes weddellii
TACTAGAATGAAACCTTCCTTATATTTACTCATTGGTTTGGGTAGGATTGTAATTCTTATAGTAATTTACTTAAGTTCTCTGCTTCAGTGGGCTTTGTAAAATGCGAGTAGTAATAGCAGTTACCTCATAGGGTTATTTTGAGGATTAAATAAAACAATACATCAAAGTGATGTTAATAGGACCCAACACCAGTTAAGTACTAATTACTTAAAAATACATGATTGAAGCTTTGGCTTTCCCCGCTTTTATCGGTGATTATCAGTGAATTTTGTGTAGCTTTTCACTACTTAACCATTTTATGCTTATGTTCTTATAAATTTGGGAAAGAAGATTAAATATTATTTGTTCAATCAAAATATCTACTTATATTTATTTTACTATCTGTTTATTTTTTTCTAAATTAAATATTGAAAACCATAATATTTCACCTGAGTACCAATTGGGTTACCTTCCACATTTTTATTTATTTATTTATTTTTTATTCTTATGTTAATCCCCATACATTACATCATTAGTTTTAGATGAAGTGTTCCATGATTCATTGTTTGTGCATAACACCCAGTGCTCCATGCAGAACGT
>NW_028030408.1:0-580 GCF_054177405.1 Leptonychotes weddellii
ATGTAATGTATGGGGATTAACATAAGAATAAAAAAAAAGTACACAACCGAAAAAAAAAATAAATAAAACCATCAAAATCTGTCTGCTAATTTTTGTAATATATATGGAATAACTCCCTTAGCAACTATCATAAATCAGATTATCTCTGCTTTCTGGATAAAGATTAATCTTTTATACTAGAAAACAAATTTCCGGGGCACCTGGGTGGCTCAGTCGTTAAGCGTCTGCCTTCTGCTCAGGTCATGATCCCAGGGTCCTGGGATCGAGCCCCGCATCAGGCTCCCTGCTTGGCAGAAGCCTGCTTCTCCCTCTCCCACCCCCACTGCTTGTGTTCCCTCTCTCACTGTGTCTCTCTCTGTCAAATAAATAAATAAAATCTTTAAAAAAAAAAAAAAGAAAACAAATTTCCTTAAACCCGTGATTCTTTCAAAATTCAAATAGTACTTAGTAGTATTTAAAAAATAAGTTATGGTGTTACAGATAATCACAATGTCATTTACATCCTTTTAAACAGTGAACCCTAAAACTTCCCAGGAGATTTTTAAAAACACAGATTTCCAAGTTTCATACCATGGACTTT
>NW_028030409.1:0-579 GCF_054177405.1 Leptonychotes weddellii
AATGTATGAGAGTTCCTGCTGCTCATCATCTTCTCCAGTACTTCTGGTAACTCCAGACTTATTTTTTAAATGTTAGCCATTTTAATGGGTATGTAGTGATAACTTGTTGGATTCATTTAGAATTTCCCTAATGATTGACAATGTTCAGTGTCTTTTCATGATCTTATTTGTCATCTGTATATCTTTCTTGGTGAAATATTTTTTTTTTTTAAAGATTTATTTATTTGACAGAGAGAGACACAGAGAGAGGGGGAACACAAGCAGGGGGAGTGGGAGAGGGAGAAGCAGGCTTCCCGTGGAGCGGAGAGCCCGATGCGGGGCTTGATCCCAGGACCCTGGGATCATGACCTGAGCCGAAGGCAGACGCTTAACCGACTGAGCCACCCGGGCGCCCCGGTGAAATATTTTTCAAACATTTTGTTCATTTCTTAAATTGTGTTCTTTGGTTTTTTATTATTGACTTTTGAGTGTTCTTTATATATTGTAGATCCAAGTCCTTTATCAGATACCTGTTTTGCAATTATTTTTATCACAGTCAATAGCTTGTCTTTCAAAAAAGTAGAGGTTTCTAATTTTTGT
>NW_028030410.1:0-579 GCF_054177405.1 Leptonychotes weddellii
CTTATTTCCCGGCTCCCGGCCATGGCTTCCCCAGGTCTCCCGACCCAAATCACCAAATACCCCTGTCCTGTGCTCGCAGAACCGCCCATCCCACCCAACTGTTCCCCGGGGAAACCCTAGTTCTGAGCAGATCCAGGAGACCGGGTTCCACGGCTTTCCGTAACAGCGATCCACCGGAGGTGTCCGAGCGTGCTCCCGGGGACGGTGGGACCAGACTTCCCACCCAGTGACAGTCCGGGTACCGAGAGATCCGCGACGGGTGCGGGAACCCTGACATCCAGGCCACGAGCAACCGCCCCGCCCCGTCACGTGACCCGCGCTCGGTCCACCCCCGTGGGGAGGGGCGGGGCCACTCTCGCGCTTGCGCAGGCGGTGCCGGCGGGGGGCGGGCACGGCCTCCTGACTGACAGCTCGCGCAGCTGGCGCCTCGGAAGGACCCGGCTCTCAGGCCCGCGCAGTGGCCGCAGCGCCGAGCCGGAAAGCAGCCGTTCGCTCCCAGGTCCGACCCGTCGGCCGGTGCCCGCCGCGGTGAGAGAGGCTCCCGCCGGCGCCCCGGAGGGGGAAAACGCGTCACTTGTC
>NW_028030411.1:0-579 GCF_054177405.1 Leptonychotes weddellii
GGGAGATTTTTGATTACTGCGTAAGCAACTCTTAACCATAGGGAACAAACTGAGGGTAGCTGGAGGGGAGGGATGTAGGGGGATGGAGTAACTGGGTGATGGACATTAAGGAGGGCATGTGATGTAATGAACACTGGGATGCAACTGATGAGTCACTGAACTCTACTTCAGAAACTAATAATATACTATATGTTAATTGAATTTAAATAAAATAAGATTAAATTAAATTTAAAAAGAAAAAAGACAGAATGGGTGGAACGTTTTCCACAGGTGTCCTTCAGGAGAAGGACACAGAGAAGCCCTGAGCAGCCCAGACCAGAAGGTGAGAGATCTGTGGCGCAGTTTAGGGGAGGTGCCATCACGTTTCACCTGCACAACTCTGAGCACAATAGCAACAGCTAGAGTGAACGCGGAGCTGGGAGGCCAGAGCCAGGACACAAGGAAGACATGCCTGACACAACTATAATGCTGTTGCCACAGCTCATCAAGTTCATTCTAATGTCTTGAGATCACCTAATACCAGTTCAAAATCAGATTCTCCCGATTGACCCAAAGAGGTCTTTGTAGAGTTGCTTTGAT
>NW_028030412.1:0-579 GCF_054177405.1 Leptonychotes weddellii
ATAATTACCCAAAGTGCATGTACATATAATGGTATTTTTCTAAAGTAGAGCTGATAGCAACTCTGCCAGGTTCATAAGGCAGAGGCCAACCTCACTTTTCATATAAAAATAAAAGTATAGGAACCTTAAATAATATACTTATAACTTCACTTGCACCCTTGACTACAGGGAACTATATTGTTAAAACAAAACCAGCTTACGTTACTGTGGTTTTATGTCTTCAATTATTGGATTCACACAAATCTTGGTTATTTGTGTGAGGGTGGGTGCTATATCCCTAACACCTAGAATTATGCCTGGTAACAACAAAAAATAAAAAGAAAGAATAAAGGTAAGAAAACAGAATTTAAAGGAAAGAAGTGTATCTATATGTGTAATGATAAAAGTAAAATTTTCCGGGGTGCCTGGGTGGCTCAGTCGGTTAAGCGACTGCCTTCGGCTCAGGTCATGATCCTGGAGTCCCGGGATCGAGTCCCACATCGGGCTCCCTGCTCGGCGGGGAGTCTGCTTCTCCCTCTGACCCTCCTCCCTCTCATGCTCTCTGTCTCTCATTCTCTCTCTCAGATAAATAAATAAAAA
>NW_028030413.1:0-579 GCF_054177405.1 Leptonychotes weddellii
GTCAATCAGAGAAAGACAAGTAAAAACTGAGTTTAAGCCCATGAGAAGTTTGGATGTTTAGATCGTTGGCATAAATGAATCTATTGAAGGTTATTTTTTTTTAAGATTTTATTTATTTATTTATTTGAGAGAGAGAGAATGAGAGAGAGACAGCATGAGAGGGGGAGAGTCAGAGGGAGAAGCAGACTCCCCGCTGAGCGTGGAGCCCAATGCGGGACTTGATCCTGGGACTCCAGGATCATGACCTGAGCTGAAGGCAGCTGCTTAACCAACTGAGCTACCCAGACACCTGGTTATTTCTTTTTTTAATTATAATATCTACTTCATCAATATATGAATAGAATAAACTTAAGGTTTCTGTGAAGTTTCAATGGTGCAAATTTTTTCTTTGCTCCCCATACTATACATTCTCTTTCCATACAATATTTTGCCACCTTTATGTGTGTGGGGGGGGTGATAACCTTTCTTAAAATCAATAGGATCAATGAAAGAATTGCTAAAGCATCTACTGTTGGTAGATACTGTGATGGATACTACGGATACAAAAGCCCACAAAAAGTCCACGCCATTGTATGGTTC
>NW_028030414.1:0-579 GCF_054177405.1 Leptonychotes weddellii
TCCTTTGATAAGTAGGGCTTTTGTTGACATCTGTTTATCACATGGCCATGCTGGGCACTATTAATAGAACAGAATAAGAAATAAGAATGTATGAGTGGGGGCTTCTGATTTCTGGTCTGGCATGTAAGGAATATTGAAGTCATTACTCCTGTCCACACAGCAAGATAAAAGCTGAACAAAATGAAAATCAACAGCTCTTTTTTTTTATTTATTTATTTATTTATTTATTTATTTATTTATTTATTTATTTATTTATTTATTAAAAGATTTATTTATTTATTTGAGAGAGCGAGAATGAGAGAGAGTACATGAGAGGGGGGAGGGTCAGAGGGAGAAGCAGGCTCCTCGCTGAGCAGGGAGCCCGATGTGGGACTCAATCCCCGGACTCCAGGATCATGACCTGAGCCGAAGGCAGTTGCTTAACCAACTGAGCCACCCAGGCACCCCTCAACAGCTCTTTTTAGATCCATGAGAGAATTGAAATCACAGGGCAAATGGCTACCCCCAGATTAGAGAAACATGGGTGGAAACAGAACCACAGAAGAGACTTAGCATGGGCAAGTTTAAGAAATTAAAACA
>NW_028030415.1:0-579 GCF_054177405.1 Leptonychotes weddellii
GTTGCGGTACTAGAGTCGCCCTTTGCCTGACTAGAGGCGCCAGTGGCTGTACTTGATTCGCCTTCTGCCAAACTAGAGTCACCAGTCGCTGTGCTAGACTCGCCAGATGCCGTACTATAGCCACCAGTTGCTGTGCTGTAGTCACCAGTTGCTTGTGAGCCTGCGCCTGATGCGATAGATTTAGCGCCTAGTGCTATCGCCCCTGTGTCGCCACTTGTGGTATAGGTGTAAGTGTCGTATTCATATAGTTTACTACCACTATTAAGATTATAGTTACGACCAACTCCGTCGGTTAATATAGGGACATTGCCTGATGCGTCATAGCTATTATTCACATTGCCCTGACCATTTGCCACGGCTTTTTGATTGCCGCCGCCTATAGCAACGCTGTTTGCCCCTTCGGTAATCGTATTGGCACCAAATGCGCTACTGCTTGCCCCGTTTGCTAGGGTGCTACTACCAATGGCTGTACTATATTCGCCTTGTGCTTTGCTAGAGGCGCCAGAGGCTGTACTAGAGAAGCCTTTTGCCGTACTAGAGAAGCCAGTGGCTGTGCTAGAGATGCCATCTGCGGTGCTA
>NW_028030416.1:0-579 GCF_054177405.1 Leptonychotes weddellii
AGTCAATCAGAGAAAGACAGGTATCATATGATCTCACTGATATGAGGAATTTGAGAAACAAGACAGAGGATCATAGGGGAAGGGAGGGAAAAATGAAACAAGATGAAACCAGAGAGGGAGACAAACCATAAGAGACTCTTAATCTCAGGAAACAAACTGAGGGTTGCTGGAATGGAGGGGGCGGGGAGGGATGGGGTGGCTGGGTGATGGACATTGGGGAGGGTGAGTACTATGGTGAGTGCTATGAATTGTGTAAGACTGATGAATCACAGACCTGTACCCCTGAAACAAATAATACATTATATGTTAATAAATTTTTTTTTTTAAAAGAGTCAACGCTCTTCCTGGTCTTACTGTTCCAATCACAGCCTATAAGTTCATTTGACTTGTCATTTCTGGAATTCTTCAGCTCATTTCTGGCTTTATCCTTGGCCCATTCACTCCTCCCCACCTACCCTTGGAGGTGAGTCTCTCCCTCCTCTATCTTTTGATTCCTGTTTCTTAAACATCCGTGGGGAAGGAGGAGGGTTGAGACCAGCCAGCTGTGGGGTGCAGGTGAGGCCAGCTGCAGAGGAGGCA
>NW_028030417.1:0-10382 GCF_054177405.1 Leptonychotes weddellii
CTTCGATCTCCTGTTGAGTTCGTAGGTGTTCAGAATGGTTTGATCCCTATCCAGCTGAATTCCTGAGAGGAGACGAAATCCAGGTCTCCTACTCCTCCGCCATCTTGCTCCGCCCCCCTGATCTATGTGTGTACTTTTATGCAAGTACCATACTGTTTTGATCACTACAGCTTTGTAGTATAACTTGAAGTTTAGAATTACGATATTGCCAGTTTTATTTTTCTTTTTCAAGATAGCTTTGGCTATTCTTGTGGTTCCATACAAATTTTAGGATTGTTTGTTCTAGTTCTGTGAAAAATGCTGTTGGTATTTTGATAGGGATTGCATTAAATGTCTAGGTTGCTTTAGGCAGTATAGACATTTTAACAATAATTATTCTTTCAATCCATGAGCATAGAATGTCTTTCCATTTATTTGTGTCTTCTTTAATTTCTTTCATAAGTATTTTATAGTTTTCAGAGTACAGGTCTTTTATATCTTTGGTTAAGTTTATTCCTAGACATTTTATTATTTTTAGTGTAATTGTAAATGGGATTGATTCCTTAATTTCTCTTTTTGCTGCTTCATTATTGAAGTATAGAAATGCAATAGATTTCTGTACATTGATTTTGTATTTTGCAACTTTACTGAATATGTTTATCAGTTCTAACAGTTTTTTGGTGGAATCTTTTAGGTTTTCCATGTACAGTATCATTTCATCTTCAAATAGTGGAAATGTTATTTCTTCCTTGCTGATTTAGATGCATTTGATTTCTTTTTGTTGTCTGATTGCTGTGGCTAGGCCTTCCAATACTGTGTTGAATAAAAGTGGTGAGAATGGACATCCCTGTCTTGTTGCTGACAGTAGAGTAAAGTTCTCAGTTTTTCTCCATTTAGGATAATGTCAGCTGTGGGTTTTTCATATACAGCTTTTATTATGTTGAGGTATAGTCCCTCTAAACCTACTTTGTTCAGGTTTTTTTTTATCATGAATGGATATTGTACTTTGTCAAATGTTTTTTCTGTATTTATTGAAATAAACATATGGTTTTTATCCTTTCTTTTATTAATGTGGTTTATCAGTTGATTGATTTGTGCATATTGACCCACCCTCACAACCCAGGAACGAATCCCATTTGATCGTGGTGAATGACTTTTTTAATGAATTGTTGGATTCGGTTTGCTACTATTTTGTTGAGGATTTCTGCATCTATGTTCATCTGAGATATTTATGTATAGTTTTTTTTTTTTTGTGGTGTCTTTATCTGGTTTTGGTATCAGGGTAATGGTGGCTTCATAGAATAAATTTGGAATCTTTCTTTCCTCTTCTATTTTTTGGAATAGTTTGAGAAGAATAGGTATTATCTCTTCTTAAATGTTTGGTAGAATTCACCTGTGAAGCTGTCTGGTTTTGGACTTTTGTTTGTTGAGAGTTTTTTGATTATTGATTCAACTTCTTTGCTGGTTGTTGGTCTGTTCAAATTTTCTATTTCTTCCTGTTTCAGTTTTGGTAGTTTATCTATTTCTAGGAATTAATACATTTCTTCTAAGTTGTCCAATTTGTTGGCATATAGCTTTTTATATTATTTTCCTATAATCCTTTGTATTTGTGTGGTGTTGATTGTTCTTTCTCCTCTCTCATTTGTGATTTTTTTTCATTTAGGTCTTTTCTCTTTTCTTTTTGATAAATCTGTCTAGAAGTTTATCAATTTTATTAATTTTTTCAAAGAACCATCTCCTAGTTTCATTGATCTGTTCTTTTTTTTTTTTAGTTTCTCTATCTATCATTTATTTCTCTTCCAATCTTTATTATTTCCTTCCCTCTGGTGGTTTTACATTTTGTTTGTTGTTCTTTTTCTAGCTCCTTTAGATGTAAGGTCAGGTGGTTTATTGGAGAATGTTCTTCCTTTTTTGAGGTAGCCCTGTATTACTATATACTTCCCTCTTATGACCACTTTTGCTGCATCCCAAAGGTTTTGAACCCTTGTGTTTTCATTTTCATTTGTTTCCATGTATTTTTAAATTTCTTCTTTGATTTCCTGACTGACCCATTCACTATTTAGTGGGGTGTTCTTTAACTTTCATATACTTGTGCTCTTTCCAGATTTTTTCTTGTGGTTGATTTCTAATTTCATAGTGTTGTAGTCAGAAATGGTGCACAGTATGATTTGAATTTTCTTGAATTTGTTGAGGCCTATTTTGTGGCCTAACATGTGATCCATTTTCTGGAGAATATTCCATGTGCACTTGTGCTGTTTTAGTTTGGAATACCCTGAATATGTCTTATTCAGTCTATCTGGTTCAGTGTGTCATTCAAAGTCATTTTTTCTTTGGTGATTTTCTGTTTAGATGATTTGTCCATTGATGTAAGCAGGCTGTTAAAGTTCCCTACTATCATTGTATTATTATCAATTAGTTCCTTTATGTTTGGTATTAATTGTTTTATGTATTTGGGTGCTCCCATGTTGGGTCCATAAATATTTATAATTGTTATATCTTCTTGTTGGATTGTCCTCTTTATTATTATATAGTTCCCTTCTTCGTCTCATGTTACAGTCTTTGTTTCAACGTCTGATTTGTCCTATATAAGTATTGCTACTTCAGCTTTCTTTTGAAAACCATTTGCATAATAAATGTTTCTCTATCCCCTCATTTTCAATCTACAGGTGTCTTTAGGTCTAAAATGAGTCTATTGTAGGCAGCATATAGAAGGGTTTTGTTTATTTTTAATCCATTCTGATAACCTTTGTCTTTTGATTGGAGCATTTAGTGCCTTAACATTCAAAGTAATTATTGATAGGTATATATTTATTGCCATTTTATTACTTTTTATAGTTGTTTCTGGAGGTTTCTTCTGATCTTGTTTTTCTCTCATGTTTTGCTGATTTTCTTTAGTGAAATATTTGGATTTCTTTCTCTTCATTCTTTGCATGTTTATTAGTGGTTTTGATATATGGTTACCATTAAGTTTGTATATAACCTCTTATGCATATAGCAGTCTATATTAAGTTGATGGTCATTTAAATGTGAGCCCATTCTTTTCTCCTCTCTTCTCCATGTTTTGGGTATATGTTATTTTATTTTATTCCTTTTTTTGTGAGTTTTTTCACTGATATTTTACAGACATATTCATTTTTACTGCTTTTGTGTTCTCCACCTTTATACCATCACTTTTGGTTTCTTGGAGGGCTGGTTTAGTGGTCATGAACTCCCTTAGTTTTTGTTTGTCTGGGAAACTGTCTCTCCTTCTATTCTGAATGATAGTCTTGCAGCATAGAGTATTCTTGGCTGCACATTTTCCCATTCAGCATTTTGAATATATCATGCCCCTCTCTTCTGGCTTAACAAATTTCTGCTGAAAAATCTCCTACTAATCTTATGGATTTTCCTTTATAAGTTAATGACTTCTTTTGTCTTGCTTCTTTTAAGATTTTTTCTTTATCACTATATTTTGTAAATTTAATTGCAATATGTCTTGGTGTGGGCCTACTTTTGTTGATTTTGATGGAAGTTCTCTGTGCCTTCTGGATTTGGATGTCTGTTTCCTTCCCCAGATTAAGGAAGTTTTCAGCTATTATTTCTTCAAATAAATCTTCTACCCCCCTTTTCTCTCTCTTCTTCTGGGACTCTTATGGTATGAATGTTATTACATTTGATGGAGTCACTGAGTTCCCTAAGTCTCTTCTCATTTAGCATAATTCTTCCTCTCTTTGGTTCAGCTTCATTGCTCTCCATTTGTCTTCTAGTTGATTAATTTGTTCCTCTGCTTCTTCCAGCCTGCTGTTCATTGCATTGAGCATGTTTCTAACCTCATTTATTGCATTCTTTATCTCTCTCCCTTTTTTTTTTTTAAATAGATCAGTTATTTAATTAAGTTCTCTGTAAGAAATTCAGAACACCAGTTTGTGAGGATAAATTCCATTTGTGAGAGAAAACAGAGAGCAGAGGTAGCCCTGAAGCTGAGGAACAGCTTTGATTTTGGGCACCATTTGTAAGTCCATAGCTTTCTTTTTTTTTTTTAAAGATTTTATTTATTTATTTGAGAGAGAGAGAATGAGAGAGAGCACATGAGAGGGGGGAGGGTCAGAAGGAGAAGCAGACTCCCTGCCAAGCAGGGAGCCCGATGCGGGACTCGATCCAGGGACTCCAGGATCATGACCTGAGCCGAAGGCAGTCACTTAACCAACTGAGCCACCCAGGCGCCCAGTCCATAGCTTTCTGATCAACCTTGCACTGCTCTGTAATCTCATATTTCTCTGTGTTGAAATCTCACCTTCCTGGTGTCTAGATTTATTCAGTTTCTTCTTGAAGTAAATATCAGTGAGATGTTTGGAGATTTTCACACTGCTGATATCAATTTTGATGGAGGTGGTAATGACAAATTTCTGGTGTGTTCTATGCAGAGGAACTCAGTTGAGGGCCCATCACAAGTAGCAAGCCTCTACTTAGTTGTTTCAGGAAAACCCCACTCTTGCCTCTGTGGCACCCAGTGAGGATGATCAAAATGGTCCCAGGAGTGATGTAGCTCACAGTTTGCTCACATGCTGACTGAAAAGTTTTTTTGCCATGGCTCAACAGCTTTCAAGGCACATCTTCAGTAGGATAATACCTAGGCATTGTATGAAGTTTAACCACTCTTGTACCACCTTCTTGTCACCACCAACTGGTTTTGTGACAGTAGCAAGAACTTTCTCCTTTTTCTTTTCAACCCTGGATTTAGCTGCTGAATACTCCCTCTTGTACCTGGCCTTTCTGAAATACATAGCTGATCAGGAATATCTGCCAATTCCTCTGTCTAGGACAGGGTTTCTGATGCAGTGGTCTTCCTCTTCTTTGGTGTTTTAGCCTTGAGGTTACCCTTCTTAACCTTTCCACAAGCATCAGTCTTCTTGGCTTCAGGTTTCTTCTCCTTAATATCTGACTTCTCAGCTTTTTCACCTGTCATCCTCTTCATGCCCCACCATAAACCTAAGTGAGGGAAATTAAGCATCTGGGAGGCCTCTTAGTTAGCCCCGAGCATGTCCAACCCCTGCAGGTGTCCACTTGACACCCTCCTGGTTCAGATGGTGAAGGATTGGTGGTCCTGAAATTGAGTCTTGCAGGAAGGCCTTACCATTCTAGCCTTGCAAGATAGGAAAGCACAATCTTCATTCCAGATTCTTTTTTTAACTCTTCTGTCTCTCTGATAAGTGTCTCACTGATGTCTTCTATTCTTTTCTCAAGTCCAATGAGTATCCTTATGACGATTGCTTTAAATTCTCCATCAGGCATGTTACTTATATCTGATTTGCTTAGATCTCTGGTTGTGGCCTTATCTTGTTCTTTCATCTGGGGTAAATTCCTCTGTCTCTCATTTTGTCTAAGTCTCTGCCTGCTTCTCTGTGTTAGAAAAGCAAGTTATGTCTTCTGTTCCTGAAAGTAATGACCTTATGAAGAAGAGGTGATGTGGTGCCCAGGACCTGGCACTTCAGGGAGTGTCCCCAGTGTGTATTACATGTATACTCTGCTATTGTGTTTTGGCTGCTCTATTCTTCAGGCCAGTCATCTGCAGAAGTTCTTCATGGTTATTGTGGGCAGTGTTTGGTCACTCACCCAAATGTAATGAGTTTTAACTAGGGTGTGCTCTGGTCTGCTTGTGAAATGAGACCTGACACCAACTCCACTGAAACTGAGGCCCTGCAAAACTCTCAGGTCAGGAGACATGGTTGGGCAAGGGCTTGTGCTCATCTTCTGGGGCAGGGGCCCACCACACTGTGACTGAGAAGGGCAGTTCCACTGGAGAGCAGGGTGTAGGGCTTAGGGTAAGCAAGTTAGGCAGCCAGTGTCCATGCTGTACTGCTTCCTGCAGGTGGCTCTGTATTAATGCTGAGGAGCAGGGAAATGAAATGGGGAAGTGGCACTGGCAAGCTTTTTTGTTCCTAGAGAAGTCTCTCTGTGAATGCTGCCTCTCAGGGACATGTTCCAAGAAGAGCAAATAATCTCCCCACTTTGTGCCCCAGGTGCTCTTCAGATCACTGTTTCCACACTGTCTGCCCCTGGGTTGTTTGCCTGCCTTCTCTCCAAGAGCAGCACAGTGCCTTCCAGGCTCTATCCCAGCCAAGCCTGCTGACCTTTAAAACTCCAGGCTTAAAACCTGCTAGTTGCAAGAACTCACAAAATTCAGCCCCTCTCATTTTCCAAGCCAATGGCTATGAGGAAACATTTTCCTTGTGCATTCCCCTATGTGTTCCTCTCTCTCACCCTTCTCTGCAACCATGGCTCCCTCCCCTCCACGGCAGCCAGGATCTGTTTCTCCGCTAAACCACATCTCCATACTTCCTACCTTCTTTGATGTGGTCTCTTCTCTCCCTTTAGTTGTGGAGTTTGTTCTTCCAGGCTTCAGGTTGATTTCTGGGGTATTTGAGATGATTTGATAGTTATCTGGTTGTATTTGTGGGATGAGGTGAGCCTTGGGTTTTGCAACTCCATCACCATCTTCCTGTCTCTCTTAATGACCATTACTTTAAATTCTCTCAGGCATATTACTTATCTCCATTTCATTTAGGTCTCTTGATGTGATTTTGTCCTGTTTTTTCATTTGGGACATTTTCCGCTGTCCGCTCATTTTATCTAACTCTCTGAGTCTGTTTCTATGTATTAAGAAAGTCAGCTTCATCTCCTGCTCTTGAAAATAGTGGCTTTATGAAGAAGAGGTCCTATAGGGCCCTGCAAAGCAATGTCTCCTATTAACCAAAACCTGGTGCTTCAGTGGTATCTTTTATGTGTGTTGCATGTACCCTATTGTGAAGCCACCCTTGCCTTCAGTCCAGTCACCTGCAATGATTTTCTTTGCCTATTGTGGGCAGGATTTGACCCCTACGTTGTTAGTGGACGAGTCTGGGGATGCCTTAGGCTTGACTTCAGTGAGACCAGACTTTTGCCAGAGCTGCAATAGCATAGAACTGCAGGGCACTTCCCCTGTGTTGTCTCCTGGGAAGTTTTTATTGGTGGGTAGGATCTGCAGTCAGATCAAGTGTCTACCCCCAGCCCACTGCTGGGACTGCACTTGGACTGGTGTGTGTGATTATTTTTCCCTCTCCCCAAGGCAGGAGTCACTTTGGAGTGGTGCTGGACACTATCTGGGCTGCTTGCATACTGTCATGCTTGCAGCACCACTTTGGATGGGTTCTGGTCAAGATCGTATTGGAGCAGGAAGCTCTGCAGGAGAACGTGGGGGTGGGGCACATGGTTTTAGCAAGGTTTGTGCAGGTCTGCTGTGGGAGAGGACCTGGAACCAAGGCTTGGCTGTAGGGGGCATGTCAATAGAACAAGGGGACAGGTCATACTACTAGCAAGCTAGGTGGAGAACGTTGGCACTGAACTGGTTTTCACAGATGTCTGTGTATCTAGGTGGGCAGTAGGGAATGAAAATGGCACCCTCCTACTCTTTTGTTCCTGATGTCTTCCAAAATTCACACACTCTGAGATTATTAAATAAATCTCCTTCCCATATATGCCAGACATTTTTCAAACTACTGCTTCTATGCTGTACCTCCATGGAGCTGTTTGTTGTGCTATCTCTTTAAGGGTGGGCACTCAGTTTCCTATCTCCTTCCCAGCTCTCTTAGAGCAGAACCCACTGTTTTTATAAAGTTCCACATGTTAAGTGTCACCGATTATAAAAAACCTTAAAGCCAGTCCCCTCTGATTATGGTCCTGTGGGACCCATGAGCAGAAATTAACCCCACTGGCCACTAGAACCAGGCAATGTAGAGGTGTGCCATGGCATCATTCAAAAAAAATCATGGCACTAGACAGGGGTATGAGCTCCTGGGTGTCACTGATTATTACAGTCTCTTGTAATAATATGCAAGCTCCCCTTCCCTCTAGAGCCAGGCAATCAAGAGGCATCCCCTGGGCGGCAGCTGCAAAAATTGGGGCATCAGATATGTGTAAATGTTCCTTCTGAGAGACACTGGTACTTTGGAACACATCAAAGGGAGAGTGCAAAGACAAGTGTCCACCAGTCTCCATCGCTGGAGAGGGTTCCTGCAGGTTCCTAGGGGTGTGTGTGTGTTTATGTGTGTGTGTCTGTCTGTGTGTGTTAAAATATGTGCCTGTGGAGCCTGGGTGGCTTAGTTGGTTAAGAACTGGACTCGATTTCAGCTCAGGTCATGATCTTAGGATCATAAGATCCAGCCCAATGCTTGGGCTCCACACTGAGTGTGGAGCCTGCTTAAGATGTTCTCTCTCCCTCTCCCTCTGCCCCTCTACCCACTCTTTCTCTCTAAAAAAAAAAAAAAAAAAAAAGTGCCCCTATGGCTGAGGTTTTAATATAAGCAGGTGAGCGGTCCCTGAGAGGGTGAGTCCAAGCACACAGGTCCTTTAAGAGGCATTTCTTAGATCACTACCATCCTATGGGTCTTGGGATGACAGCCCTGTTGGTTTTCAAAATTAGATATTTGGGAGTTCATCTCTCAGGCTCATGTCTTAAAAGTTGGGGGTGCTGATGTGGGGTTTGAAACCTTTGCTCCTTAGGGAGAAGCTCTGGGGTTTGAGTTCCCTTCCAGTTGTGAGTCACCACTACTGAGATTGTTTCCCAGCCTCTCCTACCCACTTTTTCTTCTTTACCCAACGTGTAGTCATTACTTAGCCAGTCTTTAATTTTTTTTAAGAGGAAATGGTTCCATATGTAGTTGTGGGAGGAGGTGAATTCATGACCTTTCTATGTCACCATCTGTCAGACCTCAGGGGAAAGCTGGCCTCTCCACAACAGACTTAATGCACAGATATTTAATTGTAGTTTCTGAAAAGAGTTGCCGTCCCTTCTTTTTTGACTAATTATTTCCAATTTCATTAATTATGATTAGAGTATCTTATTTGCATTTCTATTTTCTTGAAAATTTTAAGGTTTTTTTTGAGCTAATATTGGGTAGTTTTTCATAATTATATAATTACATGTGTGCTTGGAAAAAAGATACATTTTTCCATAAGAAACAATTCAATCTATTTATTAGGCTTACATATTGTGTGTCTTTCTTAGGTGTTCTATATCCTTAATAGCGTTTTTGTCCTCTTAATCTATCTAGATCTGAGAACTGTGTTAAAATCTCTTATTAGTGATTAGTGTACATCTCTGTTACTTCTTTTATTTTTTGTAGTTTTTGCTTTATTAAAGTTATTGCTATAAATTTGCTATGGAGATCTTTTTTTTTAAGATTTTATTTATTTGACAGAGAGAGACACAGCGAGAGAGGGAACACAAGCAGGGGGAGTGGGAGAGGGAGAAGCAGGCTTCCCGCCAAGCCAGGAGCCTGATGTGGGGCTTGATCCCAGGACTCTGGGATCATGACCTGAGCCGAAGGCAGGCGCTTAACGACTGAGCCACCCAGGCGCCCCGCTATGGAGATCTTAATAGCATTATGAAGCGTTCTTCATTGTTGCAGTTGGCAATTTTGGTCCTGAATATTATCTTGTTTGACATTAAGACTGCATTTTATCAGAATATGTTATTTGCATTTGTGTGGTATATTTTTTTCCCTAATTCTTTTCATATTTGCTTTGTGAATAAATTTGGTTTATGTGGTCCTCTTGTAAACATAAAAATCCAATTCTGGTTATAACCAATATGAAAAATCTTAGTTTCATCAGTAAGTAATCTTTATTTCATCTTTTCTGCTTATTAACATAAATTGTATATTTGTATTTGGTGTCAGTTGTTTCATGTTTTTCTGTTATATATACTGAATTTTTCACTACATGATTATTTTATTGTTTTTGTTTTGTTTCTGGAACTTAGGAAGACTTACATTTCTTTATAGTGGTATGCTTCTATTAATATCTCCTCTTTGAAATCTTTCTTAGTTCCACCACAAGCAATAAAGGAATTTCTCTCTTTACTCCTTCCTGTCTTCTACCTTCCAGTTTTATATTATTAATATATTTTTTTGCTCTAATATGTATGATATTAACTGTACTTAATTTATTCTACTTGTTTGTTAGTTACAAGTGACAACTTCTACTCACAGATGATACCTGTAAGTCTGTCAGCATGCTTTATTGCCTATGGATTTTATTTTTTCCTTTTCGTCCCATTTTTATTAATTACACTATTTCTATATGTTCAGACCCTGTGTTTCTTAATATTATTTTGTCACAATAATCTACACCTTCTAATAGTGGTATTATAGCTAAATATATTTAGTGTTAAACTGCAAATCTTAGAGGGCGCCTGGGTGGCTCAGTTGGTTAAGCGACTGCCTTCGGCTCAGGTCATGATCCTGGAGTCCCGGGATCGAGTCCCGCATCGGGCTCCCTGCTCTGCAGGGAGTCTGCTTCTCCCTCTGACCCTCCCCCCTCTCATGTGCTCTCTCTCTCATTCTCTCTGTCTCAAATAAATAAATAAAATCTTTAAAAAAAAAAAA
>NW_028030418.1:0-579 GCF_054177405.1 Leptonychotes weddellii
AAGAAAAGACAGATTAATAAGAGAAAACAAACACAAAAGCTTTATTAACATGTATATCTCATGTGTACATTGGAGATATCCAGGGAAACTGAGTAAATCCCCAAGATGGCCCAAACAACCACCTTAAATACATTCTTCAGCTAATGACAAAAGAAAGATGTGTGTGTGGAGTGGGGAGGCCAGTAATAGGATAATAGGAAGTTAACAGGAAAAGCAGGGTAAATAAGGATAAGGTTTGTTGATGTATAAACTACCAAAACTGAACCAGGAAGAAATAGAAAACCTGAACAGACCCAGAAACACTAAGGAAATTGAAGCAGTAATCAAAAATCTCCCAACAAAGAGCCCAGGGCCAGATGGCTTCCCAGGGAAATTCTACCAAACATTTCAAGAAGAATTAATACCTATTCTTCTGAAACTGTTCCAAAACATAGAAATGGAAGGAAAACTTCCAAACTCATTTTTTGAGGCCAGCATTATCTTGATCCCAAAACCAGACAAAGACCCCATCAAAAAGGAGAATTACAGACCAATATCCCTGATGAATATGGATGCAAAAATTCTCACCAAAACATTAGC
>NW_028030419.1:0-579 GCF_054177405.1 Leptonychotes weddellii
GTCCGCCCCACCCCCAGCCATGGAAGGGTCCACTTACCACCACCGCCTCCAAGCAGGGAGCTGTTGGCTGCAGGAGAGAAAGAGAAAATCAGTCAGCTGGGGAGTGGCTGGTGGGCCCGCAGCTTGTGGGAGGGGTGGGGGGCTGGCGGCTGGGCCTGAGCGGCGGGCCCGGGGGGCCCCCCCTCCACGGGGCTTCAGACTCTGGGCACAGGACCTTCCCTGAGGCAGGGGCAGAGAAGGGGGGGTGGGGGAGGCCGGGACTTCCTCTCCTGCTGAGGCCCCTGCTGGCCTGGGGTTTGCAGGGTGGTGGGGCCCAGCCGCTCACCCTGGTAACAGCCCCGTGCGGTGTCTGGAGCAACGGCAGACCTGTGGCCACGTGCATCCTTTCATTCATTCATTCATTCATTCATTCATTCATTCTGATGACCCAGCGTCTCCCGAGGCCCATCTGTGCCAGGCCTGGTCCCTGCCCTTGGAGCTCACGGGACACAACTGGAAGCTACTAGAAATCAAACTGTCTGTGCAACTGTGCTGAGTACTGCCCAGGGAATGAGTGTGTGTGTGTGGGGGGGAGGGGTG
>NW_028030420.1:0-579 GCF_054177405.1 Leptonychotes weddellii
CCTCTGAATCCGAATCCTTACTAGAAGGCTGAGAAAGTTTTGATGCATTCAAATTGTGTGGCAATAATTCTGCGCTTTCCTGAGACTGTGGAGAGGACCCCACTGGCCATAAGGGAGGCTCTTCATCACCTGACCCATCGCTCTTTAACTGAGACACATGGGACACTTCCCTCCGGCCAGGCGGGGCCGCACAGGGGTCAGCCCGTCTCTGGAACTGCTGCAACACTGTGCGTGGAGAAGAGCTTGGCGAAGGGCTTGGAGTTCGTGAAAAGTCTCCAAGACTCCCAGACCAACTAAAACAATTTCTGAGTGTGCCCAGAGTGGGTGGTGAAATGGTCCTGGTGAACCTGCTGGTCTCAGAAGACTGAGACTCACTGTCAGTCATCACGGCTCCATTGCCTGCAGTCGGATCACCTGAGCTACGAGCTACGTCCAACCCAGCCGGCTTCTGGCCATCTACGCAATCTGACTCACTTAGACTGGTCTCTTTCTCTGTGACAGCACCTTCCTCTAGGGGCTGGCTGCCTGCTTCCACCGATACACAGTCGGCAGAATCCAGAGCACTGCAAAAAAACCTGC
>NW_028030421.1:0-579 GCF_054177405.1 Leptonychotes weddellii
TGAAGTTAAGTTTTTATCAACTTAAAACAGAGTGTTAAAAGTATAAGAAGTTTTATGTAAGCCCCATGGTAATTACAAAGAAAATGCCTACAGAAATACACAAAACACACAAAAGAGAGGCACCTGGGTGGCTCAGTCGATTGAGCATCGGACTCTTGATTTCAGCTTGGGTCATGATCTCAGGGTCATGGGATCGAGCTCCTCGTCAGGCTCCATGTTGGATGTGTAGCCTGCTTAGGGTTCTCTCTCTCCCTCTGCCTCTACCTCTCCCCCTCCTCACTCACTCTCCCTCTCTGAAAAGAAAGAAAGAAAGAAAGAAAGAAAGAAAGAAAGAAAGAAAGAAAGAAAGAAAGAAGGAAAGAAAGAAGACACAAAAGAAAGTGAGGAAATGAGAAAGCAATCAAAGCATGCTACTGAAAATAATAATAATAATAAAAAATTAATGAAGCCCAAAGGAAGACAGCAAGATAGAAAGGACAGGACAAAAGAGCTACAAGACAGATATTCAACAATTAATAAAATGGCAATAGGAAGAACTTCTCTCTTTACTTTAAAGTAAATACATTAAAATCCCCAGTC
>NW_028030422.1:0-579 GCF_054177405.1 Leptonychotes weddellii
TGCTGCAGGCCAGGCCATGGCCATTGTCTGCCATGCAGTAGCACAGGTGGCCCTGCCGCAGGGCCCTCAGCATGCTCCCTCCCCACCAAACACTCCTCTGCCTACACCTTGGCCTCCAGCAACTCCACCTGCCTAGATGCATAGCAGGTGGTACCACCACCACCCCAGGCCCTCACCTGGCCTCACCTGGCCTCACCTGCCCTCACCTGGCCTCACCTGGCCTCACCTGCCCTCACTTGGCCTCACCTGGCCTCACCTGCCCTCACCTGGCCTCACCTGGCCTCACCTGCCCTCACTTGGCCTCACCTGGCCTCACCTGCCCTCACCTGGCCTCACCTGCCCTCACCTGCCCTCACCTGGCCTCACCTGCCCTCACCTGCCCTCACCTGCCCTCACCTGCCCTGTCTCGTTCACGCAGGCATCCCGGTGTCGGCAGTGCTCCTGGAGACCCAGCCCCAGGGGGGACAGGTGCTTGCAGGGGAGCGTCTGGTCCTCGTCTGCTCCGTGGCTGAAGGCACAGGGGACACCACGTTCTTCTGGCACAGAGAGGACACGGGGGAGAGTGTGGGGAGCAAGCGC
>NW_028030423.1:0-579 GCF_054177405.1 Leptonychotes weddellii
TGGGGAAATCCCATTTGTTGAGTGCCACTGAGGGCATATTTTGCTAAACTGCTGCTCCAGGTATTTTTGTTTGGAAAATCTATCACAGTAGGGCACGGCTGTTTATTGGATGAGCAGAAAAGAAAGATATGTTTGTGGCAACCAGAAAGTTTTAAGGTCTTCCAAGTTGTATGAAATGCACCTGAAGAAACGTTTACATGTTCACAGGATGCCAAGTTGGAGCTGAAATGTGGTAACAAACCCATTGCAAAAAGTGTACAGCAGCCATCTCTTGAGGTCAAACCTGGTACCCAGATATGCAAGAAAGCTTCAGGACACATAGCTAGTTGGCCTTGTCCCATATCGTCACATAATCTGATCATGTGTGCATTTCACAAGAGGTTCATATTCTGCTAGTTTGGTATTGAGGATTTGCTCATTCTCCTCCCGAATTTTCTCTTCATAGTCTTTTAAGAGATGCTCACATATTATTCTGACTTGTCTGAGGGGAAAAGAGGGCTGGTCCTTCTTCATCATGGAGGAACCTGGAGAGCTAGGGGCTGTGAGTGCTGAGGAATGAGGCTGACTTTCCAAAGTACA
>NW_028030424.1:0-579 GCF_054177405.1 Leptonychotes weddellii
TGACAGGGTCCTATATAAGTAACAGTAATCACAGGAGTGAGTATCCATCATATTGCCAGGTCCCACCCACACTCAAGGGGAGGAGATTGTGCAGGTTTGTACTCGGGGTTGGGAGGGTAGGACTCTCGGGAACCGTCTTAGATTTCTGCCTTCCAGAATTACTGTATCTTTTTAACCTGACGATGATCTTACAAGGTAGGGAGTAGTATTTTCCCTTTTTTGCTGATTAGGAAACCAGAGCTCAGAGAGGTTAAGGGACCCGCCCAAAGTTACAGTTAGCACATTGTGGAGAAAGGGCCCCGAATCCAGTTTCCTCAGACTTCAAAGTCTTGAGGGCTTCTTGAGGTTGGGGGTTGGGGTCTCCATGAGGGTCATGGGAAGGGCCTGGGTACCAACGATAGTAGTTGTCACCAAGGAGTTGGTGTTCTCTATCCAGGGATGGGAGAGGCCTTCCTTACTCAGGGATGCCTCTGGCCCTGGGAGGCAAACCCAGAACTGGAGAAATCCC
Source organism: Leptonychotes weddellii (assembly GCF_054177405.1). Taxonomy (NCBI): domain Eukaryota; kingdom Metazoa; phylum Chordata; class Mammalia; order Carnivora; family Phocidae; genus Leptonychotes; species Leptonychotes weddellii. Next base: position 509 of record NW_028030424.1, read on the forward strand.
CAGGGAGCAGAGACCAGAGAGTCATGGGTTGGCAGCCAGCTTTCCATGGCATCCAGACCATATGGTGGTAG
>NW_028030425.1:0-579 GCF_054177405.1 Leptonychotes weddellii
TACCAGACCTAAAAAGAAAAGAAGTCCAAAAGTGTCAATATATTTAATTTTAAACATAGACAATATTGGCAGTGTACAATGATAATTATATTATATATACAAATTATATATATATATATATATTATATATCACACACACACAAATTCAAAACACTTGTTTGGTGCTTAGACTTGATTATTTCAAAGACCTCTCAATAGAAGACTATGCTGCATGCCTGGTGTTGGAATTTTAAAAATTCATGGCACATTGGTCCCTGCCGCTGCCCCCACCCCATACGGAGTGGGGACACGAGCCATGGAGGAGACGCTGCCCCCGGGGCTGCAGCAAGCTGCACCTGGAGAAGCTGACCCTGGGGATCACCCGCATCCTAGAATCTTCCCCAGGTGTGACAGAGGTGACTATCATAGAGAAACCGCCTGCTGAACATCATATGATTTCTTCATGGGAACAAAAAAATAACTGTGTGCTACCTGAGGATGTGAAGAATTTTTACCTGATGACCAAGGGCTTCCACATGACATGGAGTGTGACGCTGGATGAGACACCATTCCATTGGGCAGCATGGCAATTAACAGCAT
>NW_028030426.1:0-579 GCF_054177405.1 Leptonychotes weddellii
GGGGGGGCAATTGGAGGGGGAGATGAACCATGAGAGACTATGGACACTGAGAAACAAACTGAGGGTTCTAGAGGGGAAGGGGGTGGAGGATGGGTTAGCCTGGTGATGGGTATTAAAGAGGGCATGTACTGAATGGAGCACTGGGTGTTATAAGCGAACAATGAATCATGGAACACTACATCAAAAACTAATGAGGTAATGTATGGTGATTAACATAACATAAAAAAAAAAGTCAGAAATCTTATCCAGAAGGTATAAATAAAGTTGAGGTATCTTTAAAGTTTCTTGTAGTTTCTTTTGTTATTTTTGGGGGGCGGGGGAGGATTGATAAGTACTCTGTACTTCAATAGTAAAGTAAAATTTACCTCAACTTTATTTTTATTTAAAGTCTAAATTCTGTATCTTTTCTCAGCATAGGATTTTGAAACTACCAAAACAATTAGCTCTTGTTTTAATATTGTTACTTTCCTTTGCACAACTTTCTTAGAAAATGATTTTGAGGCTCATTCAAACTTTCTTGGCATTTGACTTTTCCATTTCTCTCTAACTTTTTTTAAAATATTTTATTTATTTATTTGA
>NW_028030427.1:0-579 GCF_054177405.1 Leptonychotes weddellii
GTAAGGCTCCCGGTCAACAGTGGGGTACCTGTAGTTATTTTTGTGGGAGGGGGGAACCAAAGTTACACACGGATTTTCCACTGTGGGAAGGGGGGTGTCGATGCCCCTAACCCTGCACTGTTCAAGAGTCAACTGTATTTCTTATTGTAAATCACAGTATCACAGACTTCAACATCTCTTTTTGAGGGGACACAGTTCAACCCATAACCCTGACTTTAAATGTAAATGATGCAGCATTTCCAGATGAAGGACAAAGGGTCTCACAGTGAAAGAAGGTGTCATATACAGAATTTTTCCAACAGGAGAGTTAACGGATTGAGCCTTTCCACATCATAACAGGTGAAAGAAGCATTTCAAATGCAAAAGAAAACCTGCCTGTATGGATTTAGATTATCTGTACATTAAGAGAGTGTGAACTTAAATTATTATCTTTGTATTTTTTATTCATTTGAAAGTTTTCATAATAAAATGTTCAGGGAAAATGTCCTTAGACTGTTGAGGAAATCTGCTAATGAAATCTTTATTCTTAACACCTAAGTAAAAACACCAATTAGGGGCGCCTGGGTGGCTCAGTTGGTT
>NW_028030428.1:0-10382 GCF_054177405.1 Leptonychotes weddellii
CATCGGGCTCCCTGCTCAGCAGGGGGTCTGCTTCTCCCTCTGCCCTCTTCCCTCTTGTGCTCTCTGTCTCTCCTTCTCTCTCTCAAATAAATAAATAAAATCTTTAAAAAAAAAAAAAAAGAAAAAAAAATAATAAAATTAAATTAAACTAAAAATGCAGTTCCTCCTTTGCACGAGTCATATTTCAAATGATCAACAGCTGCATGTGGCTAGAAGCTACTGCATAGGACAGACCAGAGGAATATTTCTATCACTGCAGAAAGTTCTACTGAACAGAACTGCTCTGTGGTGTTTACTGATAAACAGCCTACAGAGGAGCCATGGATTGGAAGAAATACAGTCATGTGACAAGGTGCCATCTAGATGAAACTGCATGTGACAATCAAAGTAGATCCAGAGAAGGTGTGCCTAGGTGGTTCAGTCAGTTCAGTGTCCAACTCTTGGTTTTGGCTGGGATCATGGTCTCATGGGCTGTGAGATCGAGCCCCACATCAGGCTCCACGCTCAGCAGAGTGTGTGCTTGAAAGATTTTCTCCCTCTGCCCCTCCCTGCTCCCTCAAATAAATAAATAAATCTTAAAAAAAAAAAAAAAGTAGATCTAGAGGAAAAGTGATGCATCGTTTTCTTTCTTCCCACTCCTTTCCCCAGGTGCCTGATCCCCTACTTGTGTCTCATTATCCAAAGCTTTTTGTATAAACAGGGTCCAACATGTTCCAATTAAGGAACTAAGAGTGACAACCATATAGATTGTTTGGGAAATGTTAATAAAAAAGTTTGTCTAGGGGAGCCTCGGGCTCAGTCGTCTGCCTTCAGCTCAGGTCATAATTCCAGGTTCCTGGGATCGAGCCCCGCATTGGGCTCCCTGCTCAGCGGGAAGCCTGCTTCACTTCTCCCTCTCCCACCCGCACTGCTTGTGTTCCCTCTCTCACTGTGTCTCTCTCTGTCAAATAAATAAATAAAATCTTAAAAAAAAAAAAAAGTTTGTCTAAAAAAAATAAAGAGAGAACAGAGCCTTGGGGACTGATAGAACTATTAAAGTTCTAACAGTTGTCTTTGGAGTTCCAGAAAGAAAAGAGACTGGGGCAGAAAAAATTATTTCAAAATAATGGTCCAAAGCTTCACAAATTTAGTAAGAAACAAAAATTTACATAATCAAGAAGCTCAGCAAAGGTAAACTGAAAAAAAAAATTCTAATCAGACTTTTGAAGACCAGAGAGAAGAAAAAATACTGAAAGCAGCTAGAAGAAAATAACACATAACACACTGCATGACCATTCTGATTACTCATCAGAAACCATGGCAGTTAGAAGACACTGAAGTAACATCTTTAAAGTGCTGAAAGAAAAGACCAATCAACCTCTGACACTATCCTTCAGGAATGAAAGAAGATAACAATCTCAGTTGAAAGAATACTAAGGAAACTTGCAGCCAGCAGACCTATTCTAAAAGAAATGCTAATGAAAGTTTTTCAGGCTAAAGTAAATGATAGGAAGTAAACATGGAACTTCAGAAAGAAGAGCAAGGGGCACCTGGGTGGCTCAGTCAGTTAAGCATCTGCCTTCGGCTCAGGTCATGATCCCAGGGTCCTGGGATTGAGTCCTGCATTGGGCTCTTTGCTCAATGGGGAACCTGCTTCTCCCTCTCCCTCTGCCTGCCTCACTCTCTCTCTCTCTTGTCAAATAAATAAATAAATAAATAAAATAAAATCTTTAAAAAAAGAGCAAAATGAGTGGTAAAAATCTGGGTAAACATAAAAAACTATTTTTATCCTAAATTCTTTAAAATATGTAAAAGTATATAAAGTAAAAGTTAAAACACTGCTAAATACTTTTTCAATGATATAGATCTAATAAATATGACAACTGTAACAGAAAAAGGAGAAGTTAATTATATATAAGTTACATATATTTTACTTAGTGGTAAAATGTTAACTCTATCTGGACTGTAAATGATTAGGTATGCAGATTGTTATCACTAAGCAAAATACACAAAAAGATACGGGCAAAAAGACACATTTTTTTTTATTACATTTTTGTAAGTAATCTCTACACCCAACATGAGGCTTCAACTCACAACCCCGAGATCAAGAGCTGCATGCTCCACTGGACTAAGCCTGCCCCGTGCCTCAAAAAGACTAAAGGAACAAGAACCATATGAACACCTCAAGAGACACAGAAAAAGCAAATGACACAATCAATATCCAGTCATGATAAAAATCTCAGCAAACTGAACTTCCTAAACCTGGTAAAGGGCATTCATGAAAAACCTAAGCTAACATACTTCCTGGTAAATTAACTGAAAGCCTTCTTCCCCTAACATCAGGAACAAGGTAAAAATGCTCTTACCACTCCTACTGAACATCATACATCAACATCATGGTCCTAGCCAGAACATGAGACAGGAAAAAGAAATGAAGGCAAAAAGATTTGAAAAAAACTTAACATTCTGTATTCACAAATACTATGTCTACAGAGAAAAATCACAAGGAACATACTAAGAAAAGCTCCTAGTATTAGTAAATGGATTTAGAAAGGCTGTACAGCATAGGATCAATATAGACAAATTAGCTGTATTTCTCTATATTAGCAACAAACATCTGGAAATCAGTGCTATTTACAATAGTACCAAAAATTGTTAAATTCACGGATATAAATTTAACAAACTGTGCATAACCTGTATGCTGAACTACAAAAACAGGGATGAAAGAAATTAAAGTCCTAAATAAGTGGAGAGATACACTGTTTTCATGGATTAGAAGACTCGATATTGGGCGCCTGGGTGGCTCAGTTGGTTAAGCGACTGCCTTCGGCTCAGGTCATGATCCTGGAGTCCCGGGATCGAATCCCGCATTGGGCTCCCTGCTCAGTGGGGAGTCTGCTTCTCCCTCTGACCCTCTTCCCTCTCATGCTCTCTGTCTCTCTTTCTCTCAAATAAATAAAATCTTTAAAAAAAAAAAAGAAGACTCGATATTGATAAGATATCATTTCTCCCCCAAAACTGATCTATAGATGTAATGAAATCCCAAACAGCAGGATCTGTTCTAGATGCTGATTAAAAAATTTACAATAAGGGGTGCCTGGGTGGCTCAGTCGGTTAAGCGTCCGATTCTTGGATTTGGCTCAGGTCAGGATCTCAGGGTTGTGGGACTGAGCCCCACATCAGGCTCCTTGCTCAGCAGGGAGTCTGCTGGAGATTCTCTCCCTCGGCCCTTCCCCTGCCCCCGCTCACTCTTGCTCTCTCTAAAATAAACAGATCTTTAAAAATTTTTATATAAAAAGGCAAAGGAACTAGAAAAGCCAAACAATTTTGAAAAAGAACAAAGTTGAAGAACTTTTACTATTTGATTTCACACTTACTATGAAACTGCAGTGATCAAGACAGAGTGGTACTGACAGAAAAATAGACACATAGATCAAAGGAATAATACTGAATGAAGTAACAGAATCAACAGATTTCTTATAAAACAGCAAAGGCAATTCAACAAAGAAAGGATGGTCTTTTCAACAAATGGCACTGGAACACTGAAATCTACACACACACACAAAGAATCTCAACCCTTATCTCACAACATACCCTCAATATCAACTCAAAATGGATTATCTCTAGAAGAAAATATATGAGAAAAATCTTCCTTGGATATGGCAGAATTTTTGCATAAAACGTTAAAGGCAGGATGCATAAGACAAAAAAGAAAAGATAAATTTGACTCCATCAAAACCTTCTGCTCTGAGAAAGTGTTAAGAGAATGAAAAGACAGGGGCACCTGGGTGGCTCAGTCAGTTGGGCATCTGCGTTTGGCTCAGGTTATGATCTCAGGGTCCTGGGAAGGAGCCCTGCATCGGGCTCCCTGATCAGCGGGGAGGCTACTTCTCCCTCTCCCTCTGCTCGTGATTTCTCTCTCTCAAATAAATAAATAAAATCTTTAAAAAAGAGAGAATGAAAAGATAAACCACAAATTGGAGAAAATATCTGCAAATTACATGCTGAATAAAGGATTTATATTCAGAATATACAAAGAATTCTTAAAACTATGCAATTAAAAAAACAATAAAATAATGGGCAAAATATTTAAACAGACACTTCATCCAAGAAGATAAATGAAGTAAGAACAAGAAAATGCTCCACATTATTCATTATTAAGGAAATGTAATTAAAAACCACTGCCTGTGGCTCAGTCAGTTAAGTGTCTGACTCTTGATTTTGGCTTGGGTTGTGATCTCACTGGTGGGAAAACTGAGCCGTGTGTTGGGCTCTGCACTCAGCAGGGAGTCTGCTTGGGGATTCTCTCCCTCTGACCCTCCCCCTGCATGCATGCTCGCTCTGTCCCTCTCTCTCTCTCTCAAATAAATAAATCTTAAAAAAAACAAAAACAAACCCACAATGAGATACCCCTTCAAACCAATATAACAGCAAAATAAAAATTACTAAAAATACCAAGTACCAGTGAGGATATGGAGTAAGTGGAACTCTCTTACATTGCCAGAGAGAAAGCAAAATGCGGCAGTCACTTTAGAAAAGAGTTCGGCAATTTCTTACAGAGTTAAACTTATTCTCACACAAAACTTTATGAGGTGCTTACAGTAGCTTTATGCATAACCGCCAAAGCTGGAAACATCTCAATGTCTTTCAACTGATGAGTAAATAAACAAACTGTGGTACATCCATATAGCGGAACACTACTCAGCAATAAAAAGGAATAATACACAACAATGTGGATAAATCACAAATGCAGTATGTAAGTGGAAAAAAGACATACTCAAAAGGCTATATACTGTATGATTCCATTTATATGATTTTCTGGAAAGGGCAAAACTATAGGAAGAGAAAACAGATCAGTTGCCAGGCACTGGGCACAGGGGAAGGGATTAATTACAAAAGATAGAATGAGGTTATTTCTGGGGGTAACGGAACTGTTCTACAATACACATGAACTGCTTGTATATTAATGACATGATAAATCTTTTTTTTTTAAGATTTTTATTTATTTATTTGAGAGAGAGAGAGGGAGGGAACACAAGCAGGGGGAGTGGGAGAGGAAGAAGCAGGCTCCCCACTAAGCAGGGAGCCCAATGCGGGGCTTGATCCCAGGACTCTGGGATCATGACCTGAGCCGAAGGCAGACACTCAACGACTGGCCACCCAGGTGCCCCCATGATAAATCATTTTAAAAGAAGTATTTATATGAGTCCAACGTTGACTCTAAGACTTCTGGGAGTGAAAAATTCTCTTGCCTGGATATTGGAAGAGAAGAGATCTGTTCTTTTCCCCAGAAGAAAAAGTTCCTTGTCAATGCCCAAGTAAGGAGAACCAAAGGGCCCACTGGGTCCACTATCTTGATACACACACTAACCAACTTTCTCAGAAAAACAACATGAAACTTTGGGTAAGCTGGAATAATTCACTACTGGGTTACCCCTTACTCTGTGCTTGATTTGGGGCAGGTGTGTAACTTCTCTGAGCCTCAGTTCACTCATCTGTACAACACTGCGTTGGCTATCAGGATTAAGTGAGTCAGTGTGTATAAAACAGCCAAAACCTCACTTCTCCTAATGCTCTTCTCACCTTCCATTTCCCTCATTTTCTATAGAAACATTTCCACGGAAGTTAGCCTATTCTCAGAGCTATCTTCCAATTTCTGAAGCACTTGATTATGTGCATTTCTTAAAATGATTTTCAGCTATTAAAGAAGACCAGCCATCCCTCACTACTTCAAACACCACAAATATTAACCATAAAGGTTGTACCAAAGGCAGGCAACAAAGCTACACTAGTGAGGATTCAGCTACTGCTCTTTTCATTGTAAACACAACGTGCTTCAAGTCTGTTTTATCAGTATTAAAGGTTTAATGGTCAAAAAGCATTTAGACTAAACTAACTATTTCAACTGACTATACCCCTACCCTACTAAAAGTGTTTGGAGAAAAACTGAGAACTCAAAGAGGTAACAGACTGATTTACTTGGGTCAGTCAGGATGAAATGATGTCATCATAACAGGTAGAATAATAGTGCTTTATCATTCAGGAATCAAAAGCAAAGACAGCCAAAAGGGAAAAAGTTAAACTAGAAACCTGAAGTAATGAAGTCAAATATCCCCATTTGCAGTAGACTCTACATTAGGCTGCTGTGACAAATAAAATTAAATGAGAATGTTAAATGCACAGAACACTAAATGGACTCAATAAATGGAAGTTACTATCATTGCGAGGTGGAGGTATGAAACTTTCCCAGTTCAATCTGATATAATTTATACTGGTTTCTGATAAGGAAGATCTTCTATGATCCACCCTAACAGTAAAGTGAATCCTCCTTAAAGCTTCTAATATACCAAAGAATAAGAATGACTTTGGGCAACACATAAATAAATAATCTTCCTTCAGAAATACATATGTATAGTCCTAGATACACACAACTTACTAAGACTGGATGAGGAGGAAACAGAAAATCTGAGTAGACCTGTAAGTAATAAGGAGATTTAGTCAGTAATCTAAAATCTGAAAAAAAAAGTCCAGGACCAGATGTTTCACAGGCAAATTCTAGCGAACATTCAACCAAGAATTAACACCAAATTTTCTCAAACTCTTCCAAAATATTAAAGCAGAGGGAACACTTTCTAACTCATTTTATGAGGCCAAGACTGCCCTGATACCAAAGCCCGACAAAGACACTACAAGAAAACTACAGACCACTAGCTCTTACATTGCTGCAAAATCTACAACAAAATATTAACCTAACCAGCCTATTAAGGGATTACACACAATGACCAATTCGAACTAATTCAAGGAATGCAAGAACTGTTCAACACGTGAAAATCAATGTAATATAACACATTAACAAATGAAGGAAAAAGCCCCACCTAATCATCTCAGTTGTTGTAGAAAAAGCATGTGATAAAATTCATACCCTTTCATGATAAAAATATTCAAAAAACTTGGAATATAAGGAACCTACCTCAACATAACAAAGGCCATGTATGAAAAACCCACAGCCAACACCTACGCAGTGGTGAAAGACTAAAACATGACAAGGATGCCTTCTTTCACCACTTCTATTCAACATAGCTACCAGAAGTCCTAGCCAGAGGAATTAAATAAGAAAAAGAAATAAAAGCATGCATATTGGAAAAGAAGAAGTAAAATTATCTCTGTTCACAGACAACATTATGTTGTAGGTAGAAAAACCTAAAGATTCCACAATGTTAGAACTGATACACAATTTTAGCAAAGTTACAGGATATAAAATCAACACACGAAAATCAGTTGTTTCTATACACTCACAATGAACAATCTGGAAAAGAAATTAAGAAAACAATTCCATCTACAATAGCACTGAAAAAAATTAAATACTTAGGAATAAACTTAACCAAGGAGGTGAAAGACTTGTACACCGAAGACTATAAAATACTGCTGAAAGAAATTAAAGAAAACACAAACAGAAAGACATCTCATGTTTGGGGACTGCAAAACTTAACATTGTTAAGATGTCCATACTTATCCACAGCAAACTACAGATTGAACATAATCCCTATCAAAATCCCAACAGCATTTTTTGCAGAAATATAAAACCATACAGAAATACCAAGGAACCTTAAATAACCCAAACAATCTTAAAAAGGAATCCAGTTGGAGGTGTCACATTTCTTGATTTCAAAACTTACTACAAAACTACAGCAATCAAAACAGTGTAATATTAGCATAAAGATAGACATGCAGCCCAATGGAACAGAAATAAACTCTCGCATATATGGTCAAATGATTTTTGACAAGGGTGTCAACATTATTCAATGGGTAAGGACAATCTTTTCAACAAATTGTGGTGGGAAAACTGAGTATCTACATGTAAAAGAATGAAGGTGAATCCTTATTTTACACCACACACAAAAATTCAAAATGGATCTAACACCTAAACGTAAGACATAAAAGTATAAAACTCTCGAAAAAAACCTATAGTAGAAAAGCTTTATGACATTGGATTTGACAATAATTTCTTAGATAGACACAAATGCACAGATAACAAAAGAGAAATACACAGTTGGACTTCAAAATTTCAGACAAACTTTTGCAAAGATGATTGACATCACCAAACAAAGGCAAAACAAAACCACAATGATACTGCTTCATACCCATTAAGATGGCTATTACCAAAAAAACAAAAAACAAGTGTTGACAAGGATGTGGAGACACTGGAACCCTCATGCACTGCTTGTGGATTAGTAATGGTATAGTCACTATGGAAAACAGTATGGCAGTTCCACAAAAAGTTAAAAATAGCAATTTGCCTTCTGGGTACATACTCAAAAGAACTGAACACTGAGTCTTCAAAGAGATATTTGTCCACTCATGTTCACAGCAACATCATTATGCACACAGCTAAAAGGTGAAAACAACTCAGCTATATATCACTAGATAAATGGATATATAAAATACCATGCAGTGTTCAAAAGGAAGGAAAATTTGACACATGCTACAATAGGGACGAACCTTGCAGACATTATGGTAAATGATATTAGCCAGTAATAAAAGGACAAATACTATATGATCCCCTCAAAAAGGTATTCAGAGTTCATGAGAGAAAGCAGATTGGTGGTTACCAGGCCAGGAGGCAGGGAATGTGGAGAGTCATTATTTAACCAGGGCAAAGTTTCAATACTGCAAGATGAAAAATGTTCTGTGGGTAGATGGCAGTGATGGTTGTACAACAATGTGAATGTACCTCATGAACTGCACACTTCAAAATGATTTAAATGCGGGGGCGCCTGGGTGGCTCAGTCGTTGAGCGTCTGCCTTCGGCTCAGGTCATGATCCCAGGTCCTGGGATCGAGCCCCGCATCGGGCTCCCTGCTCCGCGGAAAGCCTGCTTCTCCCTCCCCCTGCTTGTGTTCCCCTCTCTCGCTGTCTCTCTCTGTCAAATAAATAAATAAAATCTTTTAAAAAAATTTAAAAAATGATTTAAATAGTAAAACAAAAAATAACAATATTAAAAAAGACATACTATATGCTTCCACTTAGTATCTAGAGTAATCAAATTCATACAAACAAAATAGAATGGTCGCTGTCAGGGGTTGGGGTGAAGGGGAAATGGGAGTTAATTGGTATAGAGGAGTTTCAGTTTTGGAAGATTAAAAACTTCTGGATATTAGTTGTACAACATGTGAATATATTTAACACTAATGAATTGTGCACTTAAAAGTGGTTAAGATGATAAATTTTACCAAAAGTAAAACACACATACACACACACACATACCCGAAAGATGTTTGCTTTCAGAGTTCATTTGGATAAGAGAGGCAAGAGAAGTACACTTAGTTTATTGACAGTGTATCAGCTGTGTGTCTGAAATAATACCAAGGTTTCCTTCAAAAGAAAATTATTAATTATCCTGAATGAATGACAGAAGCTTTTGGGATTTATCAGCTCTGTATTAACCCTAAAAGACAAGAGCTAGTGTTCTTCTCATGTAAACTCTTAACCTAATTCTTTAAAAAATATATATATATATTTTATTTGACAGAGAGAGAGAGAGAGAGAGCACAAGTAGTGGGAGCGACAGAGGGAGAGGGAGAAGCAGGCTCGCCACTGAGCAGGGAACCCAATGTGGGGCTCGATCTCAGGACCTTTGGATCATGACCTGAGCCAAAGGTAGACGCTTAACCAACTGAGCAACCCAGGCACCACTCTTAATCTAATTCTCAATGATGTTTTTAATTCCTATAAGCTTAACTTACTCAAGAAAGTCACCAGGACAAGTAATCAAGCTCTAAAAGAGAAGACAGAATATTAACAAGCCATTTTTGTCCCAAGTAAACACAAATTTCAAATGACTTAATTGGTCAACTTTATAAAGATCACTTTAATTTGTGACCCCCATTTTCAACAAATTTGGCCTGAGTGCTGTAAAGGGGTTATGGGGCAGGTCATAGAACTGGGACTCAAAAAAAAAAAAAAAAATCCAAAAAGACTTTATGATTTAAAAAATCCCAATAAATTCTGTTTCTGGCTCTAGAAGGATCCTTGTGTCTAAGTCTCAGTTGTCTTATCCACAATACCATAATCCTACTTTAAAAGGCACTATGTGTTAATTATAATTCAAAACCCAATGAAATAAAAATATACCATTGCTGAGGATGGTTTTTTATCATTTTCATTATGTGTGACACACTTTTCCTACTTAAAATAATTTCTACTACAGTGATTTGTAAGGGCACATGCACCCCAATGTTTACAGTAGCAATGTCCACAATAGCCAAAATCTGGAAAGAGCCTAGATGTCCATCGACAGATGAATGGATAAAGGTGTGGTACACGTACATGTACACACACACACACACACACACACACACACACAGAGGAATATTACTCAGCCATCAAAAAGAATGAAATCTTGC
>NW_028030429.1:0-579 GCF_054177405.1 Leptonychotes weddellii
TTAGATTTTAAACCAAAGACTGTAATAAGAGATGAGGAAGGACACTATATCCTACTTAAAGGGTCTATCCAACAAGAAGATCTAACAATTGTAAATATCTATGCCCCTAACATGGGAGCAGCCAATTATATAAGGCAATTAATAACAAAAGCAAAGAAACACATCGACAACAATACAATAATAGTGGGGGACTTTAACATGCCCCTCACTGAAATGGACAGATTGTCTAAGCAAAAGATCAACAAGGAAATAAAGACTAATAAAGAAATGGATGCATTCCCAGAGATGTATAAACTACCAAAACTGAACCAGGAAGAAATAGAAAACCTGAACAGACCTATAACCACTAAGGAAATTGAAGCAGTCATCAAAAATCTCCCAACGAACAAAAGCCCAGGGCCAGATGGCTTTCCAGGGGAATTCTACCAAACCTTTCAAGAAGAATTAATACCTGTTCTTCTGAAACTGTTCCAAAAAATAGAAATGGAAGGAAAACTTCCAAACTCGTTATATGAGGCCACCATTACCTTGATCCCAAAACCAGACAAAGACCCCATCAAAAAGGAGAATTACAGACCA
>NW_028030430.1:0-579 GCF_054177405.1 Leptonychotes weddellii
GTAGAAGCAATAAAGAAAATTGGGTAGGACAATGGGGATAAAGAATTGGGGGTCAGGGAGGCTATTGAGCTGGAATCCACAAAGAGGCCTTCTTTGAGGCCTTTGTGTTGAAGATTTGCTTTAAACGATGAGAAAGAAGCACGCTGGGAGAAAAGTGAAGGAGTCAGAAAGAATCGGAAAGGCCCAGAAGTGGGATCAAGCCCATGCGACCTGTTGGAGGAACAGTGACAAGGTCATGGGCTGGGAAGTGGTTGCAGGTGGATTACACCCTTTCCTGGGAAGATTGCATCCTACGCCCTCTTTGTCCCTTGACCTCAAAGACTCCCAGGAAAGTTTCGTGCAGGTGAGAGAGCTCAGAAAATTAAAGGATTTTTCCCAGATGGTGTAGTTAGTTGCCGAACTAGGATCAGAACTCTTATCGGTCAGTCAACACTGACCGCTGTCACAGGTAACTCCCACCTTAGTGGCTAAAACACAGAGATTTCTCTCATTCACATCCTGTTGGACAAGTCGGGGTGGGGGGGGTTGCTCCATGCCATGATTTCAGGACTTAACCTCCTGCCACTGGGGACATAGAGC
>NW_028030431.1:0-579 GCF_054177405.1 Leptonychotes weddellii
TCTCATTCTCTCTGTCTCAAATAAATAAATAAAATCTTTCAAAAAAAAAAAAAAGAAATCTCAGGAGGGAAAGACATAAGGAGGATAGGGCAGAAATCAAGAGAAACAAAAGAATAATAAAACTAAGGACTGGTTCTTTGAAAGAAATTAAAATATGCATAAGAAAAAGTATATAGAGGGGTGCCTGGCTGGCTCAATCGGAAAAGCATGAGACTCTTGATCTTGCGATACTGAGTCCGAGCCCCACATTGGGTATAGATTACTTAAAAATAAACTCAAGGAGGGGCGCCTGGGTGGCTCAGTCGTTGAGCGCCTGCCTTCGGGGTCATAGTCCCGGGGTCCTGGGATCGGCCCCGCATCGGGCTCCCTGCTCAGCGGGAAGCCTGCTTCTCCCTCTCCCACTCCCCCTGCTTGTGTTCCCTCTCTCACTGTGTCTCTCTCTGTCAAATAAATAACTAAAATCTTTAAAAAATAAATAAATAAACTCAGGGGCGCCCGGGTGGCTCAGTTGTTAAGCGTCTGCCTTTGGCTCAGGTCATGATCCCAGGGTCCTGGGATCGAGCCCCACATTGGGCTCTC
>NW_028030432.1:0-579 GCF_054177405.1 Leptonychotes weddellii
GATCAGGATCCAGAACACAGAAAGAGTTCCTGAAAACTCAGAAAGAAAAAAAAGTGAGACAGAGAGAGACAGAACTGGCATTTCAAAAGACTAAACTCTAATGATCAATAAACAAAAAATGTTCATTCTTTCTAGTAATTAGGAAAATGTAAGTGTAGACAAACTCTCGTATCTGTCATTTACCGAAGTAGTTAAGGCCTAAAAATATTTAAAGTTAAAAATGCTTTTTATACAATATAATATCAAGCTAAAACATTTAATATTTTAAAATAGTGTGGCCTAAAAGTCCCAAGTGTTTGGTGTTTGCTGAGTGTTGGTGGGGCGCGTCTGTGCACATGGCAACGAAACTTCACGGTCAGCAAATCCCGAGAAGGCCGACTCGCACCTGAGAGGAACAGGTGCAGTGTTCTAGGGGCTCAGCAAGTCCTCACTCCAGCACTGTAATGCCAGTGTCAGAGGCACCCTAAATGTCCAGCAGTGGGGGGACAGAGAAGCACATCGTGCACTTAAACAAAGGAGCGGAGCAGATAAAATGAATGAACACAGAGAAGCGTTAAGGGCGATGTTGAGTGAAATAGA
>NW_028030433.1:0-579 GCF_054177405.1 Leptonychotes weddellii
TGGAGCCTGGAGTCAGGCTCCCTGCTCAGCAGGGAATCTGCTTCTCCCTCTTCTGCCTCTCTCCCCGGCTCATGCTCTCTCTCCAGCTCATGCTGTCTCTCTCTCCCTTTCTCTCTCAAAAAAAAAAAAAAAATCCAAATCTCTGTTGAGGAGTAGTTGGACTCAGGGAGTTGAATATTGCTGTCATTATTAAGACCATACCAGATTTTACTTTACTAAAAGAAAATTCAATTTTAGTATATGTGCTGCCGAAGCGAGCACTAAAAGAAAATTCAGAATTGCTGTATCTGATTGTCCCTTTTGCTAAAATCCATCTAAAAAAAATCAAGTGCCACAAAAATACAGGTTTTTAAAGGTAGTTGTTTTTTATGGTAAGCGAACATGGTATCCACTAGTGACTTTGCTTGTAAAAAAAAAAAAACCAAAACACCAACCATTTTTTTTTACTCTTTACTTGAAGTTTCTCTAAATAAGTGCCTAACAGGAAATACCTCTAAACTAGTGTACCTTTAATATTGTTGTTACAGCAAACAACGTGCCGAGAGACACAGGTCAGATCAAAGATGGGGTTCATTCAGG
>NW_028030434.1:0-579 GCF_054177405.1 Leptonychotes weddellii
AGAAGGCAGGAGCTTCAGGTGGAAGCATGGAAAAGGGGGCATGGAGGGGGTAAGGTGAGTGAAAGGTTTCACAGCTAGAGACAGAGAAGGAGCCATTCACGGAGCTAGGAAAATGCAGAGGGAAAGTCTGAATTTGGGAAGAGAGGCGGGAAGACGGGGTGACGGGGTGCCGGCGTGCCGGCGGGCGTCTGCGCGGAGGGTCCCGCGGGCAATGACGCGTGGGGCTGAGGGTTCGGGGCCGAGGCCCACACAGGCCAGAGAGTCGTCGGTGCTGTGGTGACGGCGGAAGCCACGTGCAGGCGGCCCCGTCTCAGCGCCGAAGGGTTTCAGCCCACGTACAACGTTCCGCCTGTTCTGCATACAGAGTTCTCACAGAAAGATCGTCAAGCATGATGACGCGTCCTATGAGGAGTGCTGCTTCTCTTTGCATGTTCTCCTGTCTTCGCTCCTGAGAGACTACTTCTTCAGTTTTGTGATGCCCACAGGGAAGTGCCTCCACAGTGGAGGGCCACTCTGAAAAGACCGACTCCAATGACAGGTGGGGTTTTTTAACCTTCTCGTTATCATTTATTTTGAAGA
>NW_028030435.1:0-579 GCF_054177405.1 Leptonychotes weddellii
GGGTTGAGCCCCCACGGAGGGTGGCAAAATCCCTAAGGAATTTGCGGATCCTAGAGAGACAACACCTGCCCTTGGCTTCCCACGGGGAGCCCCAGAGAGATGAGAGAAGCCACAGAACGGGATGCAGGCGTGTCTTGGAAACAAGGCTGTGCACAGCCTTACAGGGATGTTCCAGTGACCGGGAGCAGTGGAAGCAATGAAATGATTTCCAAGCACCCAAAGAGGCAAGACTGAGCCAGGGGCCCAGCAGATTCAGCACAACTAAAAGAAAGCAGCAGTATCACCCCCACTCTGTCTTCTTCCCTCCCTCCCTCCCTCCCTTCCTCCCCCTCTCTGTCTCTCTGTCTGTCTCTCTCTTATACACATACACACACACACACACACACATAATCAGCAGCAAATCTTGGATTGATCCTTCAAAACATAAGGACGAGAGGGATTGTCCCATCAGTATTATTATTTCTGTTGCTTTTCTCACCATCCTCACACCCCAGGCCCCACTACCATCTCTCACCTGACCTGCTACAGTAGTCTCCTAACTTACATCCACCCTTGCCCCGCTACAGTTCTTTCTGCCCA
>NW_028030436.1:0-579 GCF_054177405.1 Leptonychotes weddellii
AAAGACTGTGAGGTTAAGGGAAACTCCCTGGCAGAGATAGATCCCAACTGGCTCCTAAAACACTGAAAGGATGTTAGACAGAAGGATAGAGGTCATAGATGAAGACAGAGCGAGCACAGTGTTCTGGAAAATAGCGAGTAGTTCAGTGTATCTGTAGAATTAGGGTAAGGAGAGAAGTTGGAAATAGAAGAAGCTAAAGAAGACAGTAGGGACAAATCACAGAAGGCCTCTTATGCCAAGTAGTTTGAATTTACTTTTTTTTTCTGAAGCTGATAGAGAGGCATCTAAGATATATATATTTTTAAGTAGAATTACATAATTTACTTTTTTAAATATTTTAAATAGAAAAAATAATGATCAGATATTTGTATATATTGCAAAACAATCACCACAATAAGTCTAATTAATATATGTCACCATAAATAGTTACAGAATTTTTTTCTTGTGATGAGTACTTTTAAGATCTACTGTCTTAGCAACTTCCAAGTATGAGGTACAGTATTATTAACTATAGTTACCATACTATACATTATACTCCCATGACTTATTTATTTTATAGCTGGAAGTTTGTAGCTTTTG
>NW_028030437.1:0-579 GCF_054177405.1 Leptonychotes weddellii
TCTTCAAAATAAATGATAACGAGAAGGTTAAAAAACCCCACCTGTCATTGGAGTCGGTCTTTTCAGAGTGGCCCTCCACTGTGGAGGCACTTCCCTGTGGGCATCACAAAACTGAAGAAGTAGTCTCTCAGGAGCGAAGACAGGAGAACATGCAAAGAGAAGCAGCACTCCTCATAGGACGCGTCATCATGCTTGACGACCTTTCTGTGAGAACTCTGTATGCAGAACAGGCGGAACGTTGTACGTGGGCTGAAACCCTTCCGCGCTGAGACGGGGCCGCCTGCACGTGGCTTCCGCCGTCACCACAGCACCGACGACTCTCTGGCCTGTGTGGGCCTCGGCCCCGAACCCTCAGCCCCACGCGTCATTGCCCGCGGGACCCTCCGCGCAGACGCCCGCCGGCACACCGGCACCCCGTCACCCCGTCTTCCCGCCTCTCTTCCCAAATTCAGACTTTCCCTCTGCATTTTCCTAGCTCCGTGAATGGCTCCTTCTCTGTCTCTAGCTGTGAAACCTTTCACTCACCTTACCCCCTCCATGCCCCCTTTTCCATGCTTCCACCTGAAGCTCCTGCCTTCT
>NW_028030438.1:0-579 GCF_054177405.1 Leptonychotes weddellii
TTGATATTGTTCCTCAAGCTATCTTAACTTAAAATAAATTGTTTTTGTTTCTTTTTGCTGCTCTGTGTGAGGTCTACTGTCCTGTCTTCTTGAGAGCTGATGCTTTCTTCCGCTTCATCTATGGGAAATTTCCAGGGCATTCTTCAGTTCAGTTATGTTATTCTTAAGTTCTGTGACTTCTGTCTGGTATTTCCTTCTGTTTGCCATCTCCTTGTTGAAGTTCTCACTGTGTTCATCCGTTCTTCTCCGGAGTTCAGTGAGTGTCTTTATGACCATGACTTTGAACTACTTATCAGGTAAATTATTTAGCTCCATTTCATTAAGGTTTTATCTTGTTCTTTTTTCTGGAACAAAGTCCTCTGTGTCTTTGTTTTGTTTGACTCTCTGTATTAAGTGCAGCAGCCAACTCTCCCAGTCTGGAAGGAGTGGCCCATGCAAGCGATGAATCTTCTCATGCACCCTTGCCCTTGGATGTCTCTTGAACTTTTCTGATTGTCTAAGCAGCCAGATTTATTCCTGATATGTTCCCATTGCTGAGGCTGTGCCAAGACCCATCCATGTTCCAAAGGGAGGAATCCT
>NW_028030439.1:0-1000 GCF_054177405.1 Leptonychotes weddellii
TATCTGCCAGTGTGTCTCCATGTACTCTTAAGTTATTTAAATGCTTTGAACCTTTTCCCCTATTTTTAAGCAAGTGCCCTTCAAGGGCACATTCCTGATATTTATCAAAAACATGATCATTCTGAATGGCAAAATAAAATGTTGAAAAAGATATAGGTTGTTGCAGTAAAGAGTTATAACATGCCATTGCCAACAAATTTGGAAATTAATCAAACTGAATAGATAAAAAACTAAGTCAGCTGGCAGACACAGTAAAGGGGTTTTTAAAAGTTAATACCAGATATGTTATTAACATGCTTTACAAACAATCTTTTTCTGTGGATGTGTGGATATTTTTTTCTAATCCACACATTGCATTCATCACTTGTGGATCTCAGTGCTGCCTGGTAGAAGTAGAATGAGGGGCATGTAGGTAATCTTAAATTTTCTAGTAGCCACATGAAAATTAAAAAGGGGCTATATTAACTTTAACATATATTATTTAAACCAGTACATTCAAGAATTATCATTTCAGTATGCAGTCGATATAAAATGATGAATGAAATATATTGCCTGATTTTATTCCCACAAAGTCCTTGAACCCTGGTGTGTATTTCACACTTGCAGTAGGTGTCAGAACGCACCCCTTTTAAGTGTCCAGACTCACAGGAAGTTAGTGGCTCCTACATCAGGCCATACAAGTCTAGATCATAATCATTATTCATTTCAAGTGCAATATGACTCATCGTCTGTCCTAAAAGCATTATAGATTTACTTCCTTACATTCTGTATTTTTTACATTGCTCACTGCTTATAAATGCTGATCCCAATAATATATCTGTCCGTGAATGAGAGGAATAATCAAGCCATTTAGCTGATGGTGCCAGGAAATTACTTCCTGTGGACAGATTGTTAAAACTGCTTTTAATGGCATAACAAACTGACATTGTTTTCTCAGTTTTATATTTCTTTAGGTAATTTAGAGACATTACTCATTTTTCTTAAGTACTGGTTTGAAGTT
>NW_028030440.1:0-10381 GCF_054177405.1 Leptonychotes weddellii
AGAGACACAGCGAGAGAAGGAACACAAGCAGGGGGAGTGGGAGAGGGAGAAGCAGGCTCCCCGCAGAGCAGGGAGCCCGATGCGGGACTCGATCCCAGGACCCTGGGATCATGACCTGAGCTGAAGGCAGTCGCTTAACCAACTGAGCCACCCAGGCGCCCTCTCTTTACTTCTTAATAGCCAATTCCTCATTCTTCCACATCCCTGTTTAGTGATTCTTGATATTTTTTTAGACTTTATTTATTTTTAAAGTAAACTCTACACCCAACACAGGGCTGGAACTCACAACCTCCATATCAAGAGTTGCGTGCTCTACCAACTGAGCCAGCCAGGCACCCCAGTGATTCTTGATATTAAACTCTTGCTCAAATTACTGCATGTTTTCTCTCTCCTGATTGGACCCAGACTTAAGTTGATACCATAGTAGATAATGAAAAGAATGAATCTCCTAGGGGTAAGGCCAGTGGCCATGGGGAGCAGTGGACAAATGTGTTCCTTCTAGGGATCAGAACCAAAGCCTAACCAAGGAACTTATTTCCTAGAAAGGAAATCTCAGTTCCTGCCAAATAGAATATCAATGTGATTGCTATGTTTCCCATTCTTTATTTTCAGAATGGTAGTTTTGATTGCAGCTCTTCATCCTACTTTATCATTTGTTGTTTCAAATTTTTATTAAAATTTTAGTTAATATATAGTGTAATACTGGTTTCAGGAGTAAAATTTATTGATTCATCACTTACAGATAACAGCCAGTGCTCAACATAAGTGCCCTCCTTAATACCTATCACCTATTTAGCCCATCCCTCATCCACCTCCCTCCATCAACACTCAGTTTGTTCTCTATAGTTAACAGTGTCTTATGGTTTGCTTCCCTCTCTTTTTTGTCTTCCCATATGTTCATCTGTTTTGTTCCCCAAATTACACATATGAGTAGAGTCATATGGTATTTGTCTTTTTCTGACTGACTTATTTTGCTTAGCATAATATGCTCTAGCTCTATCCATGTCATTGCAGATAGCAAGATTTCATTCTTTTTGATGGCTGAGTAATATTCCATTGTGTGTGTATATATCCACACACACATACCACATCTTCCTTGTGCATTCATCAGTCAATGGACAGTAAGGCTCTTTCCATAGTTTGGCTATCGTTGATACTGCTGCTATAAACATCAAGGTGCATATGCCCCTTTGAATCTGTATTTTTGTAGCTTTTGGGTAAATACCTAGTAGTACAATACTTCATCATTTTGTATTGGGATGTATGGGAGTGCAAGTAACTTGTCTATAAAATAGTAAATTGCTAGTCTTTGAGATCCACTTGTAGATCAGGTGGACAGAAATAAACATCACTAGGAGATCCTAGATTTTGAAATGGGAACAATAACTAGATGAACTTTCAGCTATATTCCTTGGGGAGGCCTGTACTTTCTGTATGGGAAGATTGATGCAGGTGGATACTTGGGCACTAGAGGCCAAAGGCAAGACTTCTGTTTTCCAATATTCTTTGGCCCATTTTCCTTTTAATAATAAAACTACTTGAGTTTTTGGTGAGTACTTGCCCAGCCAGAGATTATATTTTTCCAATTTCCTTTGTAGATAAGTAAGGGTAGTTTCTTGACAATGGCATGTTAAGGGAAGAGGTACATGTGACTTCCCAGTTTTGTTCTTGACATAATTAGGTGTATTCTCCTCTCTCTCTCTCTCTTTTTTTGCCTGGGTCTTGACTAAAGACACAGTCTGCTGAGCTAGTTTTAAATATGTAATCCGGGGGGAGGGAGGGGGGTCCTCCTGCTTGCCCTGCATTGCCTGCTCACTCTGGACTGATATTTGAGAGAAAAATAAAATTATTTTTCTTATTTTGTTTTTGTGTACTAATGCATTATTGGTCTCTTTGTTATATCAGCTTAGTCTGTTCCCTAACAATCTTCTCACATTCCTTTCAAATTAAGTATGTTATTTTTCTTCTATCTGACATGGAACTTTTACAGTATTTCTTTCCCTTGAGTCTACCCTCTCCCCATTTTTTTGCAGAGAAGAGTTTGCAGAAATCTTTGGCTTCATCTCATTATTCTTTACTGTCACTGCCTGCAGGCAGAGTCCATAATGTAAAGGTAAAATTGTGTTCAGCATAAGTTCCCTTGAGTATGTAATTATAACGCATTCCAGGGTGCACCTAAATAAGAAGAATCTGTTTCTCCAACCCAAGATTGCTTTTGGTGTCAATCACACAGTGAGATATAGACACAGGCAATCACTGTAGTAACTAACACTAAATGAGGCAGACCACAATAGAAAACATTATGCATTTTCATTGCTGATAATCTGGGCGGAGGACTCAGAAAACACAGAGGGCCCTAAGCATGGAATGGGAGAATTCTAATTCTCATTTTGTAGGTGTGCAAAATATAACCAAATAGCATTTTTGCTCATTGTCAAAGTATGAAGTGACTTATTTCTGTTTTATACTGGATACCAGTGTTGATTAATAAAACCTATCAGTATGTTCTATTATCAAATCACAAATACTGATCAGAGTGTAGATATTAATTCCAGTTGCAGCATAATCTATAACAACTAAAAATATATAAACATGAAAATCCTTTAATATACATAAATACACTAAAATATGTTTTTAAAATTCATATTTATATATACAAAAACATGCACCCATAAGCAATATAAGTAAGTGATGATTGTTGATGGTCAACTATTTTACTAACTAAATTAAAATATACTTATTTCAAAACTTAAACTCTTATATGAAGAGAGTTTCATAAATAATTTTCTAATTTATGATTTTGTCATTTATTTACTTCATAAATAGATTATTCTGATTGGATTTTAAATGCATCATGGCACTTAGAGAAGTTCAGATCTAGAACCTTTATATAGGAGAATGTAGTTTGTGAATCATTTAGTAAAATATTCAAGTAATCAAAAATAAATGCTTTCAATTTCTTAAATTTAATTGCTGACATTACCTTGATGCCTTTGAAAATATATTTTGGAAAAGTAAAGGAATACAATTAATTTTAGAACTGGAAATCAAATAGAGGTAAGAAGTTTAGAAACAGTGTTTCCCAAATTTTAATCATTTTTTTAAACACTCTCCCAATTTTGGTATGTCTGTATAACACTTAAAATAATATTTACCTAATCATTTTATTTCACTCCATTCCATTCCTATTTAAATATGTTTAATTTTTAAAAACCAGCATTATGGTTTTACCTACCATAAATATTACACTCAATACAATATTATTTTCTAACTAAGTAAAAAATATTCTTAGGTTTGCCATCTAAAGTCATCTCACATAACCCACATACCACACTTTGGTTAATAATTGATGTAGCATTGCAGTATACAAAATTCTTCTAGTATTCGGGGCCTGAGTAAAATACAGAAGTCTCCTATACTTAAAATTTTCATTGTGGCAAAAGTATGTTCACGCTCTGATCACCCAGTATTGGTGATAATACTAAGTATGTCGCTTTTTCCAGCTATTGAGCAAACCAATAAAACTTAGGACACATTTTATTCTGAAGTATGACTTGGAACACTATGAGGCATGTACTGTTATTAATAAGGTTAACTTCACTATCTAAATAAGCTGCTCTGGCTTCACATTCATCATAGTTAAAGAGAGAAAGGCAAATGGCAAGGGCTGACAATTGCATCTCTAAAATATACTATGTTCAGTAGCAAATATGTTATTTAAAAAAGTTTTTTTTGGTCCAACCTTTCAGGAATGCTTCATTTTGTTCAAAAAAATTGAATAATATGCTTTATAATTATCTTTGTGGTAAGAAAGTAAAGTAATTGTCAGCATAACACTAAACAGTATTTTAGGTTTGTGGGATTATGTTTTTGCATATCTGTAAATTGCCAATTTGCAAGCAAGAACTCTCAAAAATTCAAATTCTATTGGGTAATAAATAAAGCAATAAAAAGGCAGATTATTTTACAAAATACAATACACCCTTTTCAATGACTATGACACATCTTCCTATAGAGCAGTGGATTCAGATTTGGAGACCAAGTATTTATGACAGGATTTTTCTATCATCCAATGTATATATGGTTACAGACAAAAATGCTTGCTGGAGTAAAGCCTCAGCCTCATGCAAGCCCTGTATCAAAATGTGCTTGGTAAGCTGGGACGCTATACATGCTTTTGGACTAAAGCTGAGTAATGAAAGCCCCATACTGCCTAAGCCCACTCCAGTTGTTCAGAGTAGACCAGAGAGTCCTAACATGACCATGTGGAGCAAGTCTGTGCACAAAAGTCCCTCCATGTCCCATCAACCCCATGCGTTCTCAGGGTGCTGAAAGGGATCTTTCAGGCCACCTTTGGAGATGTAGTTCTCTTCTATTGCTGTGTAACAGATCACCACAAATTTAGCAGTTTATAGCAACATCCATTTATTAGCTCACATTCCTATAGGTCAGAAGTCCAGGCACAGCATGGCTGGCTTTTGCTCAGGCTAAAATCAGGGCATTAGCTAGCTATGTTCTCATGTGGAGTTCAGGTGCTTTCCCTAGCTCATCATTGTTATTGACAGAATGTGTCACTTTGCTGTTGTAGGACTAATATCCCCATTTCCCTGCTTGCCATCAGTTGGGAACAGTTCTAAACTCCTAGAAGCTGCTCCCAGTTCCTGAGCATGACATCCTCCCCATCTCAGCATGGAGAACTGCCCTTCCAGTCTCTCCACTTGCTCTTCCGTGAGCAGTCATAGAATATTCTCTACTTTTAAAGGGCTCAAATGATTGGGTCAGGCCTTCCAAGATAATCCCCCCCATCTCCAGGTTAATGGTGTCATACGTCATAACCTAATCACAGGATTAAAACACATTAAATTTGCAGTCTTGGGGATTCTGCAGGGTGTGCACACCAGAGACAGAATATTGGGGAACATCTTAGAATCTTGCCTACCGCAGAGGCTTTTGTCACTTTCAGCCTGACACATTTCTTTGGCTTGAATCCTCACACTCAAGACTTTTTCTTTCTTTCCCCAAAAGGAACTCAGAAAAA
Organism: Leptonychotes weddellii; assembly: GCF_054177405.1. Taxonomy (NCBI): domain Eukaryota; kingdom Metazoa; phylum Chordata; class Mammalia; order Carnivora; family Phocidae; genus Leptonychotes; species Leptonychotes weddellii. The sequence continues at coordinate 5,039 of NW_028030440.1, forward strand.
CTAAAATTGTCACTAAATTAGTCTACATGAAATAAAATATACGTGAAAGATGTGTATCCCTGAGCTTTCAAACATGTTTCAAGGTGACACCAAACAAGCTCAGATGCTTTTCATCATTCTCAATGCAAATGTGGCTGCAACCAAACCATCACTTTATGGTGAAGCGCTTTTGTGACACTGTGGTAGATGACAATATGATTTATACTCATGTGGATGTTGTATTGATTCAATATGATTTCTTTCTAACTAATGTCAGACCTACTGTGCAAGCAGAGAACAGGTTTATTTCAGTACTAATACTAATTTATTTATTCATGAATGGTTTTTTTCTACAAATTAAATGTATTTTTTAGGCTTTATGAGCTTAGGATGCAAATAGTGAAAATTTTAAGTAATTATTGGTGATTTGGTTGTGTGCACTCTTCCTGAAGTGCCTTAACTCCCCCTCCATGTTTGATTATTAATTGGATTCCTATAGTAACTAATTCTCAACCAAAAGCTTTGATTTATCAAAGTATAGATGAAAAGGTACTTATGAAGGACACAAATCTGATTTGGAGATGTTCACTAAAACATTAAAATTTATTACTAAATATCAAATGGCAATTTCAAAGCGGGATAAAGACCATAGGCAATAAATAAAATAGGCAACGCATAGTACAGTGTCGTGGAAAGAATAATAAAGAGTAAGATACTGGATAAGCTACTTAATTAATCTTAGTTTCAGGTTTTTCACTATAAGAGGAGGGTGATCCTCCAACTTTATTGAATCGTGAGAATTGAATGATTTATGAAATCTATTGCCGGTAATAAATGTTCAGTAAACACTTCCTTTCTCTGAATGTGAATAAGCTAATTTAATAAATCAGCTTATTTTAATAAACTTTAAAATGGGAAAAGTCACAATTTAGATAGAGAACACTCCACAGACTTAATTCAATTTGTAAAAATCAGTAGATTCAGTTGCTCTAACTGAAAGTCAGAATAACAGTAGCTTAAATAATACTTAAGTACTTCTAAGAATTTGAAACAAAGGACATTTAATAGTGGAATTAGTTAGATGATGGAATCATTGAGAGATGTCAGATTGATGATATGTCAACCCAGAGATGAGCAAAAGCAGGGCAGACCATCTCCCTACACCAGGAGAACAAAGGAGAATGAAGTGTCCCTGAAACCTGGGCAATGGGATTATGAAGGAAACGCAGCCAAAGATGCCATGCAAGGCATAGGGAGAGATACCCTGGTTTCTTCCTTCTAACAAAAGGCAGATCACATGGGAACATGGGAAAAAGCCTATGAAGTTTGAGAAGAACAAGAAGGCAGTGAGTGTATCTGAGGGCAAGCAGACCATGGGCTAGCATTCGAGCCGGTGAAAGTAAGAGAAATGTAATTGACCGGCATCTCAGATTTTAGGTGGTTCAAGAGAAGCCTGGATCCTGAAAGTACTGTGATGATTAATTCTCTTAATTGTGTTTTCTCAGAGCTTCAGAACCACTGCTAACAAAAAGAGATCTGTTAAAAATAGAGACTTACTCCCCAAACCCCTTTCAGGTAAGACTGAGGTGGACATGCAGCCCGTGGCTGCAGGACTGACAGAGGAATAAAACTCAGGAGGGTGGGCCTTGCTGTTCCTGGCCTCAAGACGTGGTGTAAGGCGTGGGACCATTTGTTGTTACACTCTTGTTCTTTTTCCAAATGTGGGAATTCTGCCTGTCTTCATTGTCGTAAACTGATATTTTGGGGTATGGAAGAGTGTGTTTTCCAAAGATGATCACAATAATATGTATCCCATCCTTCAAGCTTTTATTATGGTGCAATGTTGACACATATTCATTGAGATGGCGGGGGGTCTGTGTTTTTTCTCTTTGGATCTGGGAGAGCCTGTGACCGTGAAAAAAGTGACACTGTGACTTTTGAGGCTGCACATAAAAAGAATACAGTTACTGCCTGAACCACTTGATACTCACCCTTGGAACCAAATCACCATACTTTGAGGAAGCTAAGTACCCTTATGAGAATCTGTGTGTCTGTATCCCGGCCACCGTCTCAGCTGAGAGTCAATATCAACCAAATGTTGGTGACTGAGTCCTCAGATGATGCCAGTCATCAGCCTTCAAGCCTTTTCAGCTTGAAAGGAGTACAGATGACATGCCCCCACCAAGCCCTTCCCAAATTGCAGGCCTATGAACAAAATAAATATCATTGTTTTAAACCATGAAGTTTTGGAGTGGTTTTGTGACTCAACAATAGATAACCAGTACATAGAGTGATTAAACCTATAATTTAGTCAAATGTTGCCAGACATGACAAAGCACCTTGGACTAAGAAGAGTATGCTTAAGAGCTCCTAGACATACCATTTACACAGTAGCTGGATTTGATTTTTTGTTCTCTGCCTCTGGGGAACTTTCAGTTGTAAGTGGGATAATTGTATTTACTATATGAGGCAGAGGAAATGTGGGAATTGTTTGTGCATGTCTAATATGATGTTATAACTGGATCTTTCCTGTCTCCATTTTGACAGAGGCACCAGTGATCAACATCAGATTACCTAAATGACGGTCTCCAACTTCATACTGATTTATTCAACATAGAATACCTATTACATGCCACTTGTTATTCTGGGTGCTGGGGATGAAGCAGTGAACGAAGCAGTTAAAATTTTCTGCCCGCATGAAGCTTACATATGCAGAATTAGAAAGGAACCATCTCTAAAAACCTGTTCCTTAAGGAATATAAAAAGGAGTCAGGGTGTAGTAAAGAGGAATTTGGTCAAGAGATTTTATTGGAGAGAGTTGTTGACGTGTGTTAATCAGGAGAGGCTAAGTTATGTTAGGATGTTAGGATGACGAATACTCAGAGATGAACCAGAGGTGGGATATGTGTAGGATGTCATGAATCTTGTCCAATGAGGGCCAGAAAATCTCAGCAGAGAAAGAATGAAGATGAACGTACATAGGCCTAAGGGTGTAGAACAAAATGGTAGAAGATCATCTGGAAGAGTCATCTGCCTGACTGGATCAAGGGCAGTGTAAGAGAGAGATAGTGTGTTAAGGAATCTCTGAAGAGAGAAAGGGCGGGATCAGAGAACACAAAGGATGCACCCCTGTTCCCTCTACCTCCCTCCTTCCTTCCCCATGGCATGCCTCCAGAGAGAGCAGATCCAAGCTTGGGAAAAAAAGAATGTTCAATGCTATATCAAGCTTAAGATTTGGTTTAATACTTTGTACTGGGTGTCTAATTTTTAAATTGAAATTGTGTTTACTAACAATAACTGAAGAACTTTTAATTTTTGCAAGTGAGTGACCACAAAAATTATGGACCTGTCCAATAGTCTTTCAAGGTAAGGGAAGATTACCTGAACTGAGTAAGTTTTGAAGCCAAAGTAAGGGACAAAACTTAATTGTCACTGTGATCACAATCCTTATGTCATGCTTGTTCAACACACCCAGTTTACACCTATGGGGTAAAGGGCATGTTTTTCCTAGGTGGACAATGGATAGCTCTCCACTTCTACTGCTCTATTACTGGTAAGAGAATTCCATTTCCTTATGGGGAGTGAGTTAAATGAGGATCATTCCACCTATCTGTAATCATAAAAGTGGACACCTGTCCCTGCCTCAGTGAGAACGATAAGTAGCGCATTTGATCGAATAACTTCAGGGAGGGTAAGGGCTGCAGCTTTCTGTTGGGATTACTAATCTGTGGGTGGCCATTTTTTCCACAATGTGGAAAGAGAGAGAGAGTGAGAACAAATGAGCACAAGCCTACTTCACTATATCATTTTGATCCCAGACCCAGCTTTACCATGAAATATCTCACTTATTAAAGCAACTAAACTTCAGTTTTTACTTAAACTAGTTTGAGTTGTCTCTTGCAACATAGTTTTGAACAACTCCTGTACTATATTTGAAGAGGAACCAATATATATGCCTCATTGTTTGTAATATGTCTATAAAACAATGCTTCTTAGTCTTTATGGGTCTTGGGTCCTTTGAAATCTAATGAAATCCAAGGACCCCCCATTTTTACACATTAGCACAATTAACTGTAGTAGAATTTGATTTTCTTCATATAGATGACAAAGCAAGATGTCTAAAGAATTCTATCTTCCTAACATTTTTTCAAATATTGAAAATGAAAAAAAATCAAATAAGTTAAAATGTAAATTCAAGGAGAAGGATGCACTGCTTGGCTTGAATGCAAAATTGACACAGTGGAATGGTTTTTGATTCATTCTTCTTTGGCAAGTCAGGAATTCTTGCTGCTCTCTACCTATGAACATGCAGAAGACATCTTCAGTGTGGCTTGTGGTGCTTATAGGTGTCTACAGATTTCTGTTTAGAGTGAAAATGTCGGGACTCTGTTATTTTCATCCGTAGCCTGAAGAATTTTCTCCAGCACTAGACCATCCTACAAGGTTGTCTGCTTTCAGTATCTCTTTCCAGAGTGACAATGTGTACCTAACAATAAGTGTTTTTTTGTTTTCTTTTTTTGTTTTTTTGTTTTTCCCATCAGTATCTACAATGTCATGTCAAGGCCTCCAATCAAAGAATTTACCTTATTCATGTGGCTGAAAATATCTGTCAAATGACCAATTCATGAGTCAACTCTTCCCTGTCAAACTGAGCTGGAATTTGGGTTGGTTATATCCTCCTAATAGTAAAGCTTCTATAAAAGGTTCATTTAAGTATGTGAAGACTTGTCTTTTAGAAAATCAGCAATCACATATTAGAGTCCTTGTTATGACAAAACCTCTTGACAGGTAGCAATTCAAGGCACCATTTTAGTTGTGAACTGATCTCAAACATGCCAGTATAGAAAGCTATGATCTTGCAGCCCAGTGATGTCTGGCACTTTTTCATTCACCCACAAAACCAGATGACTTCCAATCCCACGTGTTTATCTCCACCTGGAGTAGCAGGATGTTTCTTCTAGCTGAATTTTCTTCGACAAAATTATAATCTTGAAGATAATGATGCCAAATTAGTAATTCTTTTTTGATGATATCTGTGAATGCCATGAACAAAAACCAGGAGCTGCCTGGTTTCATTCTATTGTAAGTTGAAGGAAAAATAACAATAACTAACATTAATAAAATTTAAATTTATCCAAATAAATATTGGTATTATAACTTGTTTGATTATGCTTAAGTATATACATACAAAATGATGACTAAATTCGGCTAAACCATTTTAATAACATTATCTAATAACTGGTCTTAAGAGGACAATGGTTTTCCTCTAGTTCCATCCATGTTGTTGCAAATGGCAAGATTTCGGGTTTTTCTGATGGCTGCATAATATTCCATTATATATATATATATATATATATATATATA
>NW_028030441.1:0-579 GCF_054177405.1 Leptonychotes weddellii
CAGATAATTTGGAGACAGACTCTCACACACAGACATGTGAATGTCAAGGCAGTGATTAGAGTGATGCCTGCATCAACCATAAACCCCAAAGATTGCATGCACACCACTGAAAGTGAGGGGAGAGGCAGGAAACAGACTTTTCCCTACAGTCCTCAGAAAGAACCAACTCTGCCTTGATCTTGGACTTCTGGCCTCCAGAACTGCGGACAATAAATGTTTGTTGTTGAAGCTACCTGGTCTGTGGTACTTTGTTCAGACAGCCTGAGCAAATTAATAGAGACCCACATCAACCTCACAGGGAGCCTGGGGATAGAAAAGGTTATCTGTAAGAGATTTGTGAGTGCAATTGTGTCTAATGACATGAATTACAATTGGACAAAAAAAGAAGCCAAAACATTTTTTAAATGACATAGATTGAAAGGGACAGAGACAGAACAAAATGAAAAGAGAGACCCTCAATCTATTAGGGGCAGGTAATAAGCTGAGAAACCTTCTCAGCTGCAAACACCAGCCGTTTCTTATGGGAAAGGATGGATGATTCCCAGGGTGGAGACAAAAGCTCCAGGAAATCATCCCCAG
>NW_028030442.1:0-579 GCF_054177405.1 Leptonychotes weddellii
GGGCAGGGCCTGGTGGGCCACTCACCAGCTACAGGGATGGACAGGCTGGAAAGTGGAGCCGGACAAAGGGCAGACGGCAGCGCACGGAGCAGAGACACTCGCCTGCCCCACCCAGTAAAGAAACGACATTTCACAAACTAACAGAATAAAGCTCCTCTGACCTAGAATAGCCATCTATAAAAAGCCCAAGAACAGGGGAAAAAAAAAAAATCAAGACAAACTCCACACAAAACTGCTGTAAGAAGAAAATGCAAAATGCAAATCAAAACATTTGAGATAAAAATTCTCCTGCCCCAAACAAGCACTTAGCAGAAGCCCAGAACTCACCACTCCAGACTGTGTCACATCTCTTCAAAAAGCACTTGGAAATGTACTTCAAGCAAGCAAGCAAAAACAACACGTGCAATCAGAAACCCAGGACAGACATGGAGAGAAAACAGCAAGAAACAAAATGAGAGCGGGGGCTGAACCCTGGGAAAAACCGGTGAAGAGCAGACAAGACTCCAGTTCACCAAGCTTGAGGAGCAAGCACTCAGGGCGGCCCGGGTACTAGGTGGGGGGCACACTGGGAGGAGAGTT
>NW_028030443.1:0-579 GCF_054177405.1 Leptonychotes weddellii
TCCCAGCTTATAAGTATTATGCTTGCTGGTTACCCTCAGTATACTTAGGTCTTAGTTCAAATTACATCTGCTCAGAACAGCCTTCCTTGAAAACCCATACTAAAATAGCTCCTCCAGGGCTGCCTGGGTGGCTCAGTTGGTTAAGCATCTGCCTTTGGCGCAGGTCATGATCCCAGGGTCCTGGGATCGAGTCCCATATCGGGCTCCTTGCTCAGCGGGGAGCCTGCTTCTCCCTCTGCCTGCTGCTCCCCCTACTTGTGCTTTCTCTCTGTCAGATAAATAAAAATCTTTAAAAACAAAATAGCTCCTCCATTACAACCTATGTACTTGGCTTCATATTTCTCCATAGCACTTAACTGACATTTCTATTATGTATTTATTTTACTCAGTCACCTTCACTAAACCGTATGCTCCATAAAGGCCATGACTTTGCCTGTTTTGTTCATTGATGTGTCCCCAGTGACTACAACGGTGCCTGACACAGTGTAAATGCTCAAAAAATATATATATATTTTTTAAAGATTTTATTTATTTATTTGAGACAGAGAGAATGAGAGAGACAGAGAGCACATGAGAGGG
>NW_028030444.1:0-579 GCF_054177405.1 Leptonychotes weddellii
ATTAAGTGAGCAATTAAGGGTACTAACTGAATAAGAATAATAATTTTGTTTACTTTTAGTTTCTAGATAGAAGGCATTTGAAGCAGATGAGATTGAAGTTGATCTATTAGAAACAAAACATCAAAGTACAAAAGTAGCAGAACCATTGATAAAACCTAGGATCCTAGAATTATAAGGAGCCTAAAACCATGTTTCAACCCGGATGGCCTCTTTTGGTGTTAAGTGACAGAAACCTAACTCAAGACTGGCTTCAGTACTTTGGCTCACATGTTTGAGAAGGGCAGGGATGGACTGACTAAAGGTGCGGCAAGGCTCAGGAGCTCACGCAGTGGCATCAGGACTCTGTCGCACTCTCTTTGTCTCTCACCAGCCCTGCCTTCTGTGTTGACTCCATCTTCCAATGGGCTCTCCTTTCCTGGCGCTGGGATAGCTATTGGCAGGCCCATGCTGCCTTTTTTTCTAGCTTCTCATAACAATTCCAGAATAGATTTTCCAATAATTGAATAATCCTGCATTGGTCAGTGTTCTCCCCTGAACCAAGTATGTTGTGATGCCCTGTGTAGGAGAACGTGAGTCACC
>NW_028030445.1:0-579 GCF_054177405.1 Leptonychotes weddellii
AGCCCCTGCTGGGGGCCAGGCACTGTCCTAGGCTCTGAGGAAGGGTGATGAGCAAAGGCGAAGCAGCCTTGGCCTCTGTGGAGCTTAGATTCTGGCAGGAACACAGCACAGAGGCCATACCCACCAGGGGCTCTTTTTGACAACGGCCCCTGCCTTCAGCAGAGGGATGGGGAGGCACGGGGGAGGGGGGCTGGTTTCAACTCCTACCTCGTTCCTTCCTCAGCTCTGTGATCTTGGACGCGTCACTTAATTACTCTGAGCTTCAGGGTCCTCTTGTGTAAAATGAGCATTAAAAACAATCCTTACCTCATAGAGTCTCTGTGCAGATGAAGTGAGTTTCATGTGTGAAAAATGGCCTACCAAAGTGGCCCACAGTGAGCAGTGGAGGCATGACGATAGGTTACTCAACTGGTCATCAGTTCAGTCCTTCTACATTTGAGCTTTAAATGCCTATGTCCACATGTCTGGCAGACAGTGGAGTGTGATTTGTAAGAAATACCTCCATTTCTGTGTTTTTATTTTCTCTTTCTCTAAATAGAGGAAACAGCCTTTCAGACTCTTCCGACCATTCCTTTATGT
>NW_028030446.1:0-579 GCF_054177405.1 Leptonychotes weddellii
AGACAGTGGAGACCGTCCCGGGCAAAGGAAACAGGGGCTGTGACCCCTTTGCAGAATTAGTGACGATGTTTTCACAGCTGTGACTCACTTCCTGTACTTGATGCATGCAAGCAAATGGAAGGGTTATTCCTTCCTCCCTGTGCTTCGATGCGCTTCGGATCGTAAGGCACATGGGTCTTGTTTAATGGGGTTCCCTCTCCCCCCCTTTTTTTTTGCATCCCTGGGTGAGCATGAACCATGATTTTTGTTAAGACTTTCCCCAGCTGTTTCTCACGAGGACTCTGCTACATACAGAAAAGCTGGAAACATTGGGCAATGCACATTGTATCCCCTCCACCAAAATCCAGCGATTAGCTTTTTGTCATATTTTAGGGGCACTATTTTACATTTCTGCGTAATAGTTCATCACGCTGACGCATCGTACTTTATTTAGACAATCTCCTATTTTGGATATAGTCCTTGGTTCCCAATTTCCAAAATGATAAGGAATGCTTGATGAAAATCCCTGAGCACACAGACCCTCCTTCCCAAATGACAGGACAGCTGATAAGCGGGAACACTGAGCCAGTTCCCCTGAAA
>NW_028030447.1:0-579 GCF_054177405.1 Leptonychotes weddellii
AATCATAGGCTGTTGTCCTAGTCTAGTCTCTTCATTTTACAGATAAAGAAATTGCAGAAAAATCAAGTGTTTTTTCCAAGGTCACAGAGTATTAAAGGCAGATCTTAGACCCAGAATTCAGAATTTTCTTGATTCCAGATCCAGTGGTTTTAATGTTCAAAGGTCTAAAGATTCCCAAAGACTTTCATCTCTTTTGGTTTTGCATTGATCTCTGGGGACCAAATGCACAGATGGGTAGATGAGTTGCAAATTCCAAAAGGGGCAATTCTGGAACTCTGGAGACATGGGGACTAAACGTTCTGCATGTTACTCAAGTGATTGCATGCTCCAGTTATTTCCAAAAATAATTTCAAATATAAATCTCAACAAGTGCTTTATTTTAAAAAGGCAGAAACAAAATAAGCAGAAGAAGTGGAAGGTTCATTATTTCATGTTTAGAAAAGAAGAATGGGAATATTGTGCTTAGTATGACTTTTCTGTTCAGTTTCTTGCTTCTTAGTTCTTCTTCCAAGACTGTAATTACAGGGCACCAACAATAAAGTCATTCTTACATCATCTGTGTCACATACGTGACACATG
>NW_028030448.1:0-579 GCF_054177405.1 Leptonychotes weddellii
TCCATATGCATCAGGCCTTTGGAATCTGGTTTGAAATCGAGACTTTATTCCACAAAAGCCAGAGCATGGGTCACAGCAGTCTTCCTGTACAGTACAAATGGCTTTTTGCAAAGCACCTCTCAGTCCATGACATTTGCTCTATTGCTCAGATTTGGTCACAGGAAACTCTGGGGTTATCTCTGGGAGAAGGCACTTTGTCTTTACTAATAAGCTACGCTTCCACTTGCCTTTATGTTGAAATTTCAAAAGATGCTTTTTTTCTCATCCACTGAAGCAATGGCTAACTTTTTTTTTCGTTTTTCTTTTATAGAACAGCCTATTGCTATAATTTATAATATTTATAATATTATATCTTAATTATATCATACATTATTTTATTTATAATATAATTATATTGCTACAATAGCCTCTTGCTACTATAGCCCATTGCTATAATAACCTTTAGATTTAAATTTATGCACCAAGTTTTTGCAAATACCTTGTCTCTTCTCTTTCAAAGTGCTGGGACTGGTTTTTTTTTTTTTTTTTTTTATTCTTATGTTAATCCCCATACATTACATCGTTAGTTTTAGATGTAGT
>NW_028030449.1:0-579 GCF_054177405.1 Leptonychotes weddellii
GTTGACAGCAGGTCACAGAGGGTGTGGGAAGGACCATTTATTTAGAATACAGAGGAAGTGTAGCAGAGTGTATCAGTCAGCGGTTGCTGCATAACAAGTGTGCCAAGACTTGGCGGCTTGCAGCAACAACCATCTCGTTATTATTCCTTAGTCTGTGGGTCGGCCGGGTGCGTATTCTGTCCTGGCCTCTCTGGTGCACTGGTGGCCACCTAGTGGGTCACCTGTTGCTGGGTGATTGAAGATGGCATCCTGCACCTGTCTGGCAGGTGGTTGGCAGTTGGCTGGCTGCCTCAGTCTCTTGCACATGGTAGTCTTAGGACAGCAAGAGGGGGCTCACAGTTCTTCATGGATGCTACCCGCCTCCATCACATGCTGCCGGTCACAGGAGTCACAAATCCAGCCCAGATTTAAAAGCGGGAAAATAGGCTCACCTTTGTAACAAGAGAAGCTGCAGAGAATTGATGGCTGTTTGCAATTTACTGCTCAGATGGAGAGGCGGGATAGGGATTCAAGCTGCGTGGGACTGAGTTTCTCTGCAGCTCTCAGGAGCTGGAGATCTTACTTTACTCCCCTGTGCCC
>NW_028030450.1:0-579 GCF_054177405.1 Leptonychotes weddellii
TTTTTAAATGACAAAATAGGCATTTTGTGCTATTTAGCATGATTTCATCATGAATTCTGCACATAAAAAACATCTCCAATGGTCCTATCTATAAGAATTTATAGAGGGGCACCTGGGTGGCTCAGTTGTTAAGCGTCTGCCTTCAGCTCAGGTCATGACCCCAGGGTCCTGGGATCGAGCCCTGCATGGGCTCCCTGCTTTGTGGGAAGCCTGCTTCTCCCTCTCCCACTCCCCCTGCTTGTGTTCCCTCTCTCACTGTGTCTCTCTCTGTCAAATAAATAAAATCTTTAAAGAAAAAAAAAATTTATAGATAACTCAAATGTCTCTCAAAAAGTGTGAAATGTTTTGATTAAACAAATTTAAAATGAACTATCATTGCTTTATTCTTTTTGTTTATTCTGAGTGCAGAGTTAAAATGGATTTTACACCATAATTTATACTTTTAAGTATTTTGGTACTTTTTTTTTTTTAAAGATTTTATTTATTTATTTGAGAGAGAGAGAAAGCATGAGGTGGGGAGGGTCAGAGGGAGAAGCAGACTCCTCGCTGAGCAAGGAGCCCGATGCGGGACTCGATCCC
>NW_028030451.1:0-10380 GCF_054177405.1 Leptonychotes weddellii
TAATATATGGATCTACATGAAATCTCAAGAGAAATGTTTAAATATTATGAAGATTTTTCATACTGTTATTTATTCAGTTCCCCAACATAAGACATCTTATTAATATTTTTTCCCTTTCATCATCTTGAGGTATGTGAGTTTATTCACTGTTATTCTATATTCTTTTTTCATTATTGTTTTAATTTATCCTGAGTTTTTAAAATTATTCAATATGGTCCTTTCATTTCCAAGTTACCTTACTTCTCCCTTTAGCTGCTTCTTTTCCAGATTGTTCTAAGAACCTATGACATATGTTAAAATTAGTGTTTCTAAACTTGTTTTAAGCATCCTTTTTTTTTTAATCAGTTCAGGTTACTATAACAGAATACCACAGACTGAAGGACTTAGAAGCAGCAGAAATTTATTCTTCACAGTTCTGGACATTGGGAAGACCAAGATCAGAGTGCTAGCATGATGGTCTTCTGATGAGGGCCCTCTTCCAAATTGCAGACCTGACTTTTTGTTTGTATTCATATGATAGAAAAAAAGAATAAGGGACCTCTTTGAGGTCCCTTTTATAAAAGCATTAAGCACATTCATGAGGACTATACCATCTTGACCTTATTATCTCTCCAATGCCCCACCTCCTAACACCATCACATTAGGGGTGAGGATGACCGCTTATAATTGGAGAGTGAGAAACATAGACATTGTCTATAACACCTACCTTGATAGACCCAAATATTTCCCCCATTTTTAAATGCTATTTGACATTCCAAATACATTACTCAGAATAACGACACAAGCAAAAGCAATTGTAAGAAATCTAACTATTTATATCATCTCTAGATCTAGATATGCCCCTCCCTACAGTGGTCATGTTCTTTGCCTTTTAAGAATCAAAATCAAAACTACCTCGAGAGATAAGCATTCTGAGTTAAATACAACAAGGTAAATATAAAGGTACTGCATATAAGTGAAACAAGAACAGAAAAAATTCTAATAACCAAAAAATACATGACTTGGTACAACCTGTGTTAGTCCATTCCTAATCCAGCTTTATCCAACTTATGTAGAATATTGACTCGATAAACCAGGCCTGCAAGCACATAAGGAAACATCTACAAAAGTTAATGGAGTATCCAGGGGCACCTGGGTGGCTCACTCAGTTAAATGTCTGCCTTCAGCTCAGGGTCCTGGGATTGAGCCCCACATCCAGCCCTGCATTGAACCCCTACACCCCAGCTCGGCAGGGAGTCTGCTTCTCCCTCTCCCTCTCTCTCTCTCTCTCTGTGTTCTCTCTCTCTCTCAAATAAATGATTTTTTAAAAAAAGTTAATGGAGTATCCAAAGAATCTGCTTCCATTTGTCTAGTTTCTCAGAGAGAACAACATTTGATATACAGGAAGTTTTATATATCTATTGTATATTTAATATTATTTTTGTAACATAAAACTCATTCTTGTATCTAGGCAGCCTGGTGTCTAGTTTTTCCCTTTTCGTTCCAGTCCCTAGTTTTCTTTCTTCAGTGGGCAGTAGGAAGGGAAACTAGTAGTTTTGCCAACTTTACTTCATATCTACTCTAAAATAGGCAATTTTTCTCTGCAATAAGGATATGAAATCATATTACTAACCACACATCATAACTTAAAAAAAAAGTTCAAAATGAAAGTAAAACACATATGGAGTTACCTCTAAATCAGGCAATGAGCGTGATGCTGGGAATTGTGAGGAAAATGTGCTAACTATGCTCAAGGAGCCAATAGAAGATTTAGGGAGGCAGATGGGAAGTCAAATAACTCCAATACAGTGGGGATACTGCTATGACTGAAATATGCACACAGTATTACAGCAAAATGCAGAAGCCACTGTCTTAACCCAGCCTGCAGAAGTTCAGTGAAGGTAATTTCTGAGTTTCATCTTGAAGACTGAGTAGGACTAAAGCAAATGAACAAAAATATTGTTTTTTATTAAAAAACAATCTTTGTGGGGCACCTGGGTGGCTCAGTTGTTAAGCGTCTGCCTTCGGCTCAGGTCATGGTCCCGGGGTCCTGGGATCGAGCCCCACATCAGGGCTCCCTGCTTGGCAAGAAGCCTGCTTCTCCCTCTCCCACTCCCCCTACTTGTGTTCCCTCTCTCACTGTCTCTGTCAAATAAATAAATAAAATCTTTAAAAAAAATAAATAAAAAATAAAAAACAATCTTTGAAACATCATCCTATATATGTATATTTATATAGTTCAATGTTTCTCATATAGAAAATGTCATGGAGACAGGAAATGGAGATGGTAAGGCTGAATGAGTTGTTAGGGGGTCAAACTGGAGGATTCTGTGTCACACCACAGATTTAATTTCATTTTATAGATGAAATGAAGAGCAGAGACATAGTCGTATGTTTAATTTAGTAATATTACCGTGCAGTAAAAATTCAAGGAGGCCTGAGGCTAAAGCTGGAGAAACTAATCAACAGATTGTTATTAAAAGTCCAGGCAAGAGATGGCAAATGTCTGAGTAGTAGAACCAGCAACAATGGAAGGAAGGTAGCTATCTTCAGGAAATATTTAATAGGTTAGATTTATACTGGGATAGTGACTAGATAAGAATTTTGAGGAAAAACAGGACTAGAGAATAACTCACATAAGATTGGGTAACTGAGTGGGTAGTGTTTCTAAAAACAATTTAGAAAGCACATGGTATTGTTCAGTTTTTAGATGTTTTGAGTTACAAGTAATTGTGGGATATTCAATAATTGACTTTGATTAGAATTTGGATTTATGGCTTTGGGACCCTCAAAAGAGGTTAGACCTGTAAAAATTAACTTGTAGGTCATGAACATTTAGAATGTAGTTAGAACATTGAAAGGTTATTATGGGATAGTTTAAGAATGTGAAGAGAAATTAATAACAGTAGAAATTCCGTATCTTTTTTTTTATTGGTGCATGAAAAATAATCTGCAAACTTAATGGATTAAAACTAAAATGATAAAACACTTTTTAAATATCTGTGGGGTTAATTAAATTATCCTCCTGTGATCTTGCCTGGGCTCATTCATGTGATTGCATTTAACTTACAGATCTCCTGGAGACTGGTCACAAGGGAGATACCTGCATCCATTGGGCTCTATTTGTATGCAATCTCTTATCATAGGCTGCTTCTCAACATTCCAAGGGAGCAAAGGTTGACCCTGCAAAGCCTCTTGAGGCCTAGGCTTCAGATATCAACAATGTCACTTCTACTACATTCTCTTGGTATAAGGCAGACACACAAAGCTAGTTCAGATTGGCTTGAGGAGATAGACTCAACCCCCTTTTGGAAAGAGCTACAAAATATATGGGCATTTTTTTAGTCTACCACATCTGAGAAACACCAATATGTAAAGGTAAGACATAGAAAGAAGAAGCTGAAAAAAATAATTTATCATGAGAATTGTGTCATGAAGCCAAAAGAAGAAAAAACATTGAAAAGAAAAGATTGGTTAACAGGGTCAAATTTCCTGGATAATTAAATTACCACTTGACTTTGTGAGTGAGTGTATCTATTAGGTTTAGGAATTGGAGGCCATTGATAAAAAAATGAGAAAAGCCTTAGTGGCAGGCTAAAGATAAAAGCCAGATTGAGATTTATTGGAAAATATATGGAAATTTGAAATGGAAATAGTCATGTTTGGTTATTCTTTCTAGAGTTTTAGGGGAGAAGGAAGTAGAGTGAGATTAAGAATTATGTAATGGCTTGTATTTTTTTTAATGGGAGAGATATGAGTATATATGCAGGCTTAGGAAAAGGAGCTAATAGATAAAGATGGGAGAGACAGACATAGACAAGGAGATAGAGACAGACACAGAGAGCAGTGATGGTATTGGAATTGGAGAGGGAGAGAGAAATGAGAGGAAAAGAGAGACAGAGACAGAAAAGCAGATACACAAAGAGGTAGAGAAACAGAGAAAAAAACTCAGAGAGAAAGAGACACAGGAAGATAAAGAAACAGAAAAAGAGATAGAGAGCCATAAAGAAACTGAGAAAACACACATGCAGAGTACCGCTGTAGAGAAAGACACATATGGAAATAGAGGCATACACACAGACTTCCATGCACGTAGCAAGTCAGAAGCAGAGAAAGAGAGAGAGAAGCAAAGAGAGAGGAGACAGACATAAAGAAAGAGACACAGACTGACAAAGAGAGTAAGAATAAATGGTTTCAAGAACAAAGGTGGGGGAACAAGGCATGGACAGGACCAAGGATCTCATCTCTGAAAACAGAGAAGGATTAGAATGAGTGTTTATAGATGTAAATTTACAGGAAGATGAGGGAAAGAAATAAAGGGAATTCAATGTGATAGTCTCAAAATCTTTGAAAAGATGAGAAGATGAAAGCTTTCTGCTGAAAACAGAAACATTGGGGGTCGCATTATAGCAGTGGTTTCAGCCATGGTTGCGTGTTAGGATCAACTTGGAAGATTTTTTTTTTAAATACTATTGCTTGGGCCAACCCTCAGATTCTTATTTAATTGCTCTGGTGTGAGCCTAAGTATCAGAATATAAATCTCTCTAGGTGACTCAAAAATACGGTCAGACTTAAGAATCCTTTGCTAGAGCTTTCAGGAGAGCAATGATGTTTTGGACTCATTCCTGTGAGTAATGTTCCAGGGGTAAGACCAATGAACAAGTGAAAGGATTGATGGGTGTATTCACAGCCCTGTGGAAACTGACCCCTCCAATAGATAATCGAACCATTGCACACGGTCATTCAGGTTTCTTTGTTGGTACTCAGCTGCCCAGCCAGATAGGAGGAGAAGATTTTCCAAGAATAGTGAGGCCTAATGGGATGACAGAGAAGAATATGCTGAGACATAGTGACAGTGACAAACAAGGACCAGGTTTTGTTAAGAAAAGAAACCAAAAGTGTCCAGATAGACTGGATAAAATTACAGGACATGCAAAACCATAAGGTGAAAGGAAACATATAGCAAGGGCATATTTGAGGTTAACATATAGAAGTTTAGGCCTAACAGTGGGTTATGGTGTTTAGAAATATCTGAAATGGAGCAGCTTCAGGGCCATGGTATGGAATAGGTGGGTAAGATGAAATGGAGGAAAGGATCAATTGAAAAAGGAAAGACTATGGAACTGCATTTACAGTGGCAGAGGCCACCGCCATTGAAGATAAAGTCACTTGGGATGGTTTTCTTTTCTTTTTTTGTTTTTTTTTTAATGATTTTATTTATTTATTTGACACACAGACAGAGACAAAGAGAGAAAACACAAGCAGGTGGAGCGGCAGGCAGAGGGAGAGGGAGAAGCAGGCTCCAGAAGAAGCAGGCTCCCTGAGGAGCAGGGAGCCTGATGCGGGGCTCGATCCCAGGACTCTGGGATCATGACCTGAGCCGAAGGCAGTCGCTTAACCAACTGAGCCACCCAGGCGCCCCTCTTCTTTTTTTTTTTTTCTAAGTAGTCTCCACGCCCAATGTGGAACCCAATGTGGGGCTTGAACTCAGGACACTGAGATCAAGACATGAGCTGAAACTAAGAGTCAGATGCTTAACCAACTGAGCCACTCAGGTGCCCCAGGATGGTTTTTATAGATTTTTTTTTTTTTTTTTTTTTGCATGAGGGAGGTCAAATAATGGTTTGGAAACCAAAAGAGGAAACTGAAAGAATGTAAATGGGTAAAGTCACTTGCTTAAGGTCATGAAAATAGATGTACAGCATCTAGATTAGTGCCTGGTTCAGAATAAACATTGAATAACTATTAGCTATTATTACTAGTGCTATTATCATTAAGAAGCAGAGTGAACACTAAGTGTATCCAACTCAAAAGTACATGTTTTTTTTCCAAATATACCAGGAAGTTTCATTTCCTACCTTATAATTATTTCCTAATTCCTACCAGTTCCTGTGGGTAATAAAATTCTGCTCTAAACTCAACAAGTTGGCTGGACTTGCTAACATAAGAAACCTTCCCTGTGTCATTCTTAACTCTTAAACACAAACTTCTCAGATTAATGGAGGTTGGTAAAGGCCCAACTCTCCCTAAGGAGTCTTTTCTCTCTATCCTTTCACTAATTTCCACTGTTAAAGCCACAATGACCTCAGAGGGGCACTGCTTTTAATATTCTTACTTGGGTAAATGCAGGCAGGCTAGGATATTCAACATTCAATAAGGTCTGGGGAATATCTCTTTACTCACATCAAAGAATAGCACCCATAATCAGATATTTACAAGACTGGTGTGCACTAGGGTCCTAAGGAGGTTTGAATTCTGACATTTAGTGAGGCTATCCAAGCTCATTTCCAATAAACTCCTCAGGAGAACAGGTCCTTATGGGATCAGCTTGGCTGTGGTCTGAAGATCAACTCAGAAAAACCTTGCATTAACTCCATGTTTTGCAAACTTGCTAAAAATAAGAACTGCCCGGAGTATTTAATAAAAATAAAAAATAAAATTCCAAGCCATTTCCCTAAAAAGTATTATTTAGTACATAAGGGAAGTAGGAATCCATATTTATAAGAAGAACCTCTAGATGATTCTTATGATAAATTTGGTAAATTCTACATTAACTTCCTTGACTCAGGAGATTTTTATCTAGTTAGCCAGGAAGCAGGGCAGGTCTCCTAGAACTTCCCTGCTCTAAGTGAGGTCAGAGGACCCATCACGCTGGCATCACATAGAAGAGTTTTAGAAATTCAGAATCTTGAACTCAACTCCACACTATTAATCTGCATTATACTAATATCACTGAGTGATTAAAAGGTACATTAGAGTCTCAGGCTAGAGAGCTTCCTGCCCAGTTATAGAAACACTCTATGCTCTCCTCATCCAACTTGAATTTGGGAGAGGCCATCTTTTTCTTCCACTAGGGAGCATTTCCTGATTCCTGTTAGCCCCTTTTCTACAAGGATGGACCAAACAAGCTTCTCATATAATATATTGCTTTAACTTCATTAGGCCTTTTCTACCCCAATCCCCTAACCAAGAAAAGCTCAGAATCATGATCGACCCACTGTCTTGGATAATAGCTCTCTGATCAACACCTTTGAATAGAGTACAATTAGGGCCAATGAGAAGCTATGGAGAGGTATATCCAACTCAATGTTAGAAACGACCTAACTAAGAATCGGAGCTTGGCATGGATAAAAAGGCAGATATCATAGAGTAACTGAGTTGAGCTACTCAGGAAGCTTCAAATAATATGCTGGAAGACTATCTGACAGCAAGCTGAAGAAAAGATTCTAGAACCTAATGTAAGGTTATAATTTCTCACTTTTAATACCCCTTCCAGTCATGATTTTCTATGCTTATAAATATTAATATCTAATATTTTTCATATCCTAGAAACCAGAATTATCCTTTATAGTAACATTTCCAAAGCATGTTCTACATTTATGTTTATGTAATGTTATACTTTAAAAGTATGCAATAATTAAATAAGTCTGAGCATCAGTCATTGAAACTACAAGTTTTCATTATTACAGTAATTCTCTGGGCCTTTAATATGTTAATTTCCCTTATGACCTTCCAAGATGAGGACAAGGATTGCCGTGTTTTTCAACATTATTTGACCAGAGATTATTTTTTTACAGAACGTCTCATAGCAGTTATGTTCTGTGAAACACAATTTGGAAAATGAAAATACATAAAGTAAGTTCTCAAATGCATGAAATCCAATAAAAATTGTGTTCAGTATTTTCCTACCTAGAATAACATCTATATGCTAGGCCACCTTACAAGGGAGAAGGATGCTGCAAATAAGCATTCGTCATCACAATCATGTAGTTTGTGACATTTTAACTTCCACATCTTTCAAAATATGAAGTACTCCACTTCTATTATTTTTTTCTTCATCTAAGCTTCACTGCATTTGACATGCCTGGAACACTGTAAAGCAATAAAATATTAGAATTTTCTCCCCTTTTATTTAAGAAATATAATTATTTAGGATATATAAACATGTTTTTAATTGTTCCCATAGTGCCAGATGTTATTATCTGATTTTATTTTAATTTGGAAAGTCTGCATTTTTACTGATGAATATTAAAACAGTCAGCAAAACTACAAAAGATGTATTTCAAGTTCAGAATGTCTTCCTAAAGATAGACCATTGGACCAATACCTCTATCTTTCAAAAATCTGACCCTTTCCCAAATTCTGCCATTGGTATAATAATTCTACATGAGCTTGTTGCTTGTCAGAAACTCAGATCATCCCAAAGAACTTCATATTTGACGACAGCAGGTGAGCTATACAATGTGTGTATACATTCAGGCAAACACAAGCGCTACAGCCTGATGTGGTGTTGCCCATCTAATCCTGTGGGCTGTCCTAATGACAGATGCTGATGTTCACACAACTGCTTTAGCAGCAGCTGTTGCAATCAATTACTGAGATGGCTAAAATGATCACATTGGCTCCACTGTATTCTGGCCATTTTATGTTTATAGCTTAGACTTTGCAAAGTCACTTTAAATGGATTTTAAACAGGAGCATTTCTTAAATCAGTCTTCCTGACAACTAGTTCCATGCTCCATACTGATGCGATAGAGATATTGTCATTTTTCCTCTTTTACCTGAAGAATGAAATAACTCATGCTATATAAACATTCTGATATTGCCATGATTTATCATCTGAAAAAAATGAGATTCCAATATTACTTTGAAGGAGATGGGAACTGCCAATGTAAACAGTCAGAGAGAATTCTTATTGTGCTGAATCAGATGCCTCTGAGCCCTTTCGGTGTTATTCAACCCACATTTTACAGTGTAAATATACACTTAAAATGGCCATAATGTAAAAATAAAACATATGATTTTATTTTATTTTATTTTTTTAAAGATTTTATTTATTTATTTGAGAGAGAGAGAATGAGAGAGAGAGCACATGAGAGGGGGGAGGGTCAGAGGGAGAAGCAGACTCCCTGCCGAGCAGGGAGCCCGATGCGGGACTCGATCCAGGGACTCCAGGATCATGACCTGAGCCGAAGGCAGTCGCTTAACCAACTGAGCCACCCAGGCACCCAAAACATATGATTTTAAATGACCAATGCATTATATATATATTTTTTTAAGATTTTATTTATTTATTTGAGAGAGAGCACATGAGAGGGGGGAGGGTCAGAGGGAGAAGCAGACTCCCTGCCGAGCAGGGAGCCCGATGCGGGACTCGATCCCGGGACTCCAGGATCATGACCTGAGCCGAAGGCAGTGGCTTAACCAACTGAGCCACCCAGGCACCCAGTGCATTATATTTTTAAAATCTATTTCTAAATTGTAAAGTCTATTGGAAAAAATTTTGATTCTTTAAAAATGAATTACCTAATTTCTATAGTAAGACAGTAATTTAGAAATTAATTTTGATAAGATTAAAATACTTGACAACTCTAGTTCCCAGTTTCCTGGGAAATAGAAATACAATTCAAAAAACAAGAAGTTTATGAAAACTAGAGGTACACCTAAAAATATATTCTATTTATGAGACCAAGGATTGACATATTGAGTCATGGTGTCTTATACATGAGCTATACATATCAAAATAATTTTACCTTTTATTATTCATGTCCATGGCATGGATCCAATCATTTTAGTTACCCAAAGATAAAATTAAGTCTATACAATATCAATTGCCTGACAATGTATTAAATACTTTTTTTTTCTCATATCTAGTGTCCCAAAGTGCATTAATGTCTGTATTAAGGTAGGATTATGACTCCATGCTTGGCCCTGTTTCCTCAAATCCAAAATCCAATCTTGTGTTTCTAAGTAGAGATGCTGATCATCAATATAGGCTAATGTGAAGGACTGAATATTTGTGTCCACTCAAAATTCACATGTTGAAACCCCAGCCCCCAGAGCAATAGTATTTGGAGATGCGGTCTTCAGGATGTAGGTAGGTTTAGATGAGATCATGAGGGTAGGTCCCTCGTGGTGGGATTAGTATCCTTATAAGAAGAGATGCCAAGAGTTTAGTTCCTTTCTCCCTCCCACTTTCTCTCTCTCACTCACACTTTCCCTAAACCCCAAGCACTCTCACCCACAATGGAATCAGGGAACACTTTGATCTTGAATTTCCCAGACTCCAAAACTGTGAGAAATAAATTTCTGTTGTTTAAGCCGTTCAATCTGTGGTATTATGGCGACCCAAGCTAAGACACATAGTGACAAAAAGGAGAACATGAGCTTTGAGCTAATAGCCCCAAGTTTTAAACTTAGCTGGTCGACATACACTTCTGCCATTAACAGATTGCTTTATACTGCTAAACCCCAGCTTTATTTATAAAATAATAACAATAAATACCTAGGTAGGAGATAGTTGTGAGAACGAAGTAGGCAATGTATGTAAACACCTTATCATATGAAGTGCCCAAAATGTTGCTCTTGGGGTGATTTTATTATATTTTTTCTTTATCCAAT
>NW_028030452.1:0-579 GCF_054177405.1 Leptonychotes weddellii
ATCTTTCAAAAAGTTTGAGCTGGAAAACCATCATAGTAGAGCATGTGGCCAGAGGCCATGGCTCTTCTTCCATAGTGTTACAATCAAATAGACCCATCACAGGCTGGAAGCTGTCCTAAGACTCAGACAAGCAATAACTATCACAAATCTTGATTTTTTCCTTATTCAACTTAATTTTTCCTTTAAGCGTCCATTGCACGAGGTTGATGGGCAATCTTTTCTCAGTCTTTATTGGAGTTGTACTGAAATTCAGAAGGCAGAACGACAGGAGGGGAAGACTACCAGACCCAAGCCTACCATGTTTTCTCCTGGTAACCTCTTTGCTTTTCCATTGGTCCCCTGAAGTCTTACTGCTAACCATTTCCATGCCATGAGAAGTCTGGGAAAGCTGTATACTGCCTGAGAACCCCTTCCTCCTGACTTAGACTATGGGAGTCTACCCCCTGAAGCCTGGCCACCTCTTCAGGGTGCTGGCCCAAGCTTCCCTAGGGTCAAGCTTCTCAGGACAGCCATAGGTCTCTCCTCCTGTCCAAAGTCAAGGGAATGGCCACTCCTTTCCTCCTGTGTCTCCATAGCTTT
>NW_028030453.1:0-579 GCF_054177405.1 Leptonychotes weddellii
AATGGACATCTTGGCTCTTTCCATAGTTTGGCTATTGTGGACATTGCTGCTATAAATATTGGGGTGCATGTACCCCTTTGGATCCCTACATTTGTATCTTTGGGGTAAATACCCAGTAGAAGCACTATAGAAATTTTTAAACCTCACTAATGTTGGTTGTCAGGATAAGAATAAATGGCCAGGCTAGAAGGAGAGGTAATGAGAAGTGACTGCCAAATGGCTCTAGGAGTTTTCATTTTGGAGTGATAAGAAATGTCTGGAACTGGAAGGTGGATGGCCGTACAACATTGTGAATGTACTTAATGTCACTAAATTGTACACTTGAAAATATAAAAATTGTAGATTTTATGTTATTGGCGTTTCACCACAATAAAAATAACTTTAAAAACGAATAAATGGTTGAACTTCCTTCCATCTATGACTGAGCTGCTCAAATCAGACCAACTCTTATACCAAGGAAACAAAAAAGTCTGGATACAGTTGTTTAGAAAACAGCCATTTGAAGACATCAAAAGAGAAAGTAATGCAGTCAGGGCTTGAGGACCAAACTCCCAGGGGGAAGGTAGATGCATTGAGGTG
>NW_028030454.1:0-579 GCF_054177405.1 Leptonychotes weddellii
AAAGCACTTCCAGCCCCACTCCCCAATCACGAACAGGTCTCCATAAGTTCTAAGCACGTACATGAGACTCCAGAAGACATCAGTTAAACATTTTTTAAGATTTGACAGCGAGCATGCGCTTGCGCACACAAGCAGGGGGCACATGGAGAGGGAGAAGCAGGCTCCCCGCCTAGCAGGAAACCCGATGTGGGGCTTGACCCCAGGACCCCAGAAGCATGACCTGAGCCAAAGGCAGATGCTTAACTGACTGAGTTAAACACTCTGAAGACGATCTTTGAATTATATAAATCTACACACCATACCCTTGCCCCCTTTCTCCCTGGGAGTCTGGTTTTCTTCTTCTCTAGAACTAAAACCTATATTCTGTAAAATAGGAGCATACATACCTAAGTGCTCCTTATAAGCTCTGGGAAGCCCAGACAAAAGAAGTGTATAAAGAAACAAAGCCATTATTTTCTGTCTGTAGGCCCCAGCACTACCCAGCAGAGCAGAAGGAAAAGCTACACTTCAGCAATGCCCGAAGAGCTTCCCAGCTTCAGCTCCTGAGCAGGGACGATTTTGTTACTAAAACAACAACAA
>NW_028030455.1:0-579 GCF_054177405.1 Leptonychotes weddellii
GTTATGCACAAACAATGAATCATGGAACACTTCATCTAGAACTAATGATGTAATGTATGGGGATTAACATAAGAATAAAAAAAAAGTAAAAAAAAATTGCTCATTCAATTATTCATTTAACAGTAAACATATATCAAGTGCCTGCTGTATGCCAGGCACTAGGAATGATGCCATATGTTATTCATTCATTCCATATACATGTATCAGACACCTGCTGTGCGCCTAGCACTAAATGGACGATATGCATCATTCATTCAATCATTTGTTCCATACGCATGTATTGAGCACCTGTCACAGGCCTGGCATACATTGAGTGCCTGCTGTTTGCTAAACACTGGACATTGTCTTGGGCTATAGCAGGGAAGGTGACAGCCAGAGTCTCTGACTTCATGGACCTTTCATTCCCGTTTTGTAAATCGCTGTCCCATCATTATGCTGGGTCCTCATAGCAGCCCGTGGAAAGAGGCTGCTATTTCCAGTCCTATTTCACAAATTAGCCCAGTGAGGGTCAAAGTAGTTGAGTGATTTGTCCAGGATCAGCAGAGTCAAACCTGGAGTCAGGACTTCCAACCCCGAATG
>NW_028030456.1:0-579 GCF_054177405.1 Leptonychotes weddellii
AGACTGTGGTCACAAACCACAGGGGGGTTCTGATGAACATTTATTTAAATAGAAAATATGCATAGTATCTATATCTATGTATATCTATGTATGTAGATAAATGGATAATCTATATCTTCAGTTTTATCTGTAATTTATAGGTGGATTTATTATCTATATACCAATAAAGAGAATCATTTCCTAAAGTACAAAATAGAGTTCAAACGCGGCATATGCCGAAAACAGGAAATGTGTCAGTTAATTCAACTTTGATTTCAGTTACTTAGATTGTTTACTATGCATGAGTATGTTCTGGCCATAATATACACTATACTTCTTGCTGTGGAATGATCCAACATATTTGAAAGCCACTGTGCTTATGGCAGAGTAAAGTGAGCAACAACAGGGTCTGTGGGACAGCTGATGAGGCTAATTCAAGAACAACCACCCTTGCTGTCCTCCTGTTCACAGGCAGTGGTAACTCCTCAAATCCAGGCTGTGATCACTCTCTGATAGGCTCACACTTTGTTACCTTGGCTTTTCAGGACTGCAACCAGCCAGAAATCTTTGTGTTGCTGGAGTGGAGGGTGGGGTGGGAGG
>NW_028030457.1:0-579 GCF_054177405.1 Leptonychotes weddellii
TACATCAAAAACTAATGATGTAATGTATGGTGATTAACATAACAATAAAAAATTAAAAAACAAAAACAAAAAACCAAAAACAAACAAAAAAAAACCCAGGTGTGCTCCTGAACCTCTTAGAGGAAAAGTATGGCAAAGAAAAGACATGTCGATCAATCACCACACTGACGTCTGCTATCTCTCTGGCTGCCACTTGTCAGTCTTCTTAAAATGCATCTCTTCTTCTGCCCACACCTTCACTCTTTATGTATTTGGCTCCTCTACTCTTTTTATTCCTATGTAGGTGACTGGTTCTTTCACCTCTGAGATTTTCCATTTCATTTCATTATAATTCTATGCCCGTGACCCCCAACTCTGTGTCTGGTCCAACCACTCGCCTAAGCTCCAGACATGTTTCCAAAACCTCTTAACAGACATCTTTATTTGGATGCCCCCTCCCTTCACAAACGAATCATGTCCAAACTCAACTTGGCAACTTTATGAATACACTGCCACCATTTCCCCAGTGTCCCAACTGGAAATCTGGGTGTGACTCACCCATATCCACTCCCTCTCACTCAGCCTGCATGTCCTAGCAGT
>NW_028030458.1:0-579 GCF_054177405.1 Leptonychotes weddellii
CTATCAGTGGAGAAAAAGAAATTCACTGTAGCAATACTCCTACCAGTTGTTGTGAAATATGCTGTCCCAGCAGTCTGAGATGTAGTCAGAAGCAGAGTAGAACCACCGGAGGAGAAAGATCTATGGAGGGAGAAAATGTGTGATGGTCAGGACTGAGCCCCTGAGCCTGGGTGAAGTCCTTGCCCAGCACAGCGTGCTGCCGGCCTCTGCTTGGGCTCTGGGGGCTCACCAGCCCTGCCCGGCGCCCCCTCTCCCGGGCCACGTTCTTACAGGGGCAAGTTCATCTGTCAGGTCCGGGAGCACAGCTTCTGAGGACAGCAGAGCGGGGTCTCTGCGCAGCTGGTCAAGATAGCCCAAAAGCGTGAATTTATCACTCTCACTCCCTGTCCAGGGAGCCTCCAGGGTTTTATACACCACTCTTCCTCCCGTGGTGCGCCTTTCCAAGATAGACACCTGGGGGAAAAGAAGAAACCATTAGAAGTCTTCAAGTTTGCTTGTTTTTTTTTCAGGGAGGATGGAAAAAGGATCCAGTGAAGTCAGCAGTAAGCTCAAACACGAATATGGATGGGTATAAAATAC
>NW_028030459.1:0-579 GCF_054177405.1 Leptonychotes weddellii
AACCCCATACTGTTTTCCAGAGTGGCTGCACCAGCTTGCATTCCCACCAACAGTGTAGGAGGGTTCCCCTTTCTCCGCATCCCTGCCAACATCTGTCATAAGAAAATAGACAATCTTGAGCAAACAGTTCCCTGCTGAGAAACTAACTCTGGCCATATAGAAGATAAACCATGTGAAAAGGTCAGAAAATGGGAGCGTCCTGGATATAACAAGAGTATAGATTCATATGAAACTACTGGCACAGCTGCTAGTGAGATGCATAGACTTTGAGCTAGAGGTTTAGAGAAAGCAAGGAGCTACCTAATCACATTTCTCCCCAGTGTTGAGGGCTGTGTATGTGTGTGTGTGTGTGTGTGTGTGTGTGTGTGTGTGTTTGGAGGTATGCAAATCAATCTCCCTCTGGTTCTCTCAAAGGGCGGCTGTTTTCTGTTCCCTAGCCCTCTGGGTGGAGGCGGGATGGGTTACCTTCTTTCTCACTGCTATTTATAAACCTTTTTCTCCCCTTTTTCTTGGCTTCACTCCTCTCTTTGAATCTGATGTTGTTAGACCATACCACTCACTGCTTTCCAAGTTATTCTC
>NW_028030460.1:0-579 GCF_054177405.1 Leptonychotes weddellii
TGATGGATTCCTGTCTCACATTGAGGTCTTTCATCCATTTTGAGTTTATCTTTTTGTATCAAGACCAGTGTTCTATAGAACATCTTTATATTTGTTGTTCAAGACTTTAGAGACTACATTACATCACACTCCCTTCATAACCTTTGAAAAGTTTGTTCTTCATTCCTCTTGAATCAATGTTTCCTCAGAAAGCAGTAAAATTAATAGAACCTATTAGGATGGGGGGGCTTTCTCTTTTAAGCATCTATGGTATATCATTGCAATAATGATCTCAAATTTGTTCATACCTCTCTCTATCAATGTCCTCAGGTGGTCCCCTCATACACTGATATTAGACTTGGGCATGTTACTTTCTTTGACCAATTAAGCAGCAGTCATGTGACACAACCAAGGACTTAAAAAGTGATTGAACATTTAGGTTTTCCTTGTTTTGCTGATTTTGGAACCTTGCTGGATGAGACAGAGTGTGGCCTAGTCTTCCCCTTCACCTCAGCTGACAGGTAGCCAACCCTCAGAGCTGTGACACCTAGGTGACCAGCACTTGGGTACAATCACTTGAGTAAGTCTGATCACTATCAG
>NW_028030461.1:0-579 GCF_054177405.1 Leptonychotes weddellii
CACCAAGGGTTCTCATCTCCTTTCTTGTTTACACATAATTTGGCTGTACAATTGGTTTTCCTCTAAGCAATGGTTTTGACCTCAAAAAAAAAAATAATGATTTCTGGTATGAAGGCTCCTGAGTATTAATTGAGTTCTTTGGACCTTCAGGGGTCCCTTTGGCAAGAGAAGGAGCTGCTGAAGTTTTACTCTCATCCAGGAAGCAGAAGAGCTTGGTTTTGTTTGTTTTAATATTTTACTTTCTTGCTTATCTTGAAAAATAATTTTGAAAAACACTGCATCCATGGGGCTAATGATCGGTACCTGGGTTAGGCTTTAGCTAGAAGAAAAAGTTGTGTGTGAACGTGGTTACACATTTGGTGCATTCGATGGCTGGTTTTTGATTTGCTTTTTGATCTTCATCCGATGATGGGTCCTTACAAAGTAATGCAGGTAGCCCTGGGGGTCAGCATGGACACATGGAGGGTGCAAATAAAGAAGAACTGGTACCAGTCCCTCTCTTGTCCCTCAGCTGAACAATTTGGAACTAAGCATATTTTTTTTTCTGTGCTAAACACTATTAGGACAGGGAAGAATTAA
>NW_028030462.1:0-10379 GCF_054177405.1 Leptonychotes weddellii
AGAACACGGCCGTCTGCCCCAAGGCTTTTATTTCTCTCCGAGGCAGCCCTGCTGGTACCCTGTACGTTGTCCTCCCGAGCCTGAGGACGGTGTTTGCGCTCATCCCCTGTCGCCGCCTCTCTGTGCACCCCGCCCTCTCACTCCTTAGTGGAGACGCGGTTCCCGGCCCAGGCTCTGGCTCACGGTGGCTGAGTCGTGCTTTCAGGCCAGGCAGGGCACGTGGGGAGAGGTCTTTCGGGCAGCGCAGCGGGGTAGAGGGAGGAGGAGGCTGTGGGGAAGCCGTAAGCCGAGGCTCCGGGGCTGTCCCGCTGCGGCCTGGTGCTGGGAGGGAGCGCACGTCCCCGCGGGCCCGAGCACGAGTGCGCCCCGGAAGAGAGCATCACCGGCCGCTCTGCGGCAGAGAGGCTCCTCTCCGACGAGGGTCTGCTCGCTCGCCCCGTGGGACTGCGAGGATCCCACCAGCTGGCGGCTTGTCACCCCGGGCTCTCTGCCACTCGAGTTCACGCAAAGCTCCTGGCTTCAGCGTGGAGCACGTCCTCCACCAAGGCCCCGGGGGAGCTCTGGAGATGAAGACTGATCCCTGCCCCAGGGGGCTTATTCCCCACTTTGGGGGATACAGCACACCCATAGGTACCCAAAGAAAGGCAGAAGAGGAGGGCCACAAAGGAGGGACGGAGAGCTGGGCTCCAGGGAGAGAATGCCGTCTGGTGGTGGAACCAGGTGCCTCTGACGGAAGAGCCGACTGGTCTGCCCTTTGCCTTGAAGGACGTAGGATCCTGCCCGGTGGGGGCTGGGCCTGAGCAAGAGGCATTCCAGGCAGAGGGCACAGACTTCCTGAGAGCACAGGTGTGCGGTGAGCAGGGGCTTCTGTGAAGCCTGGAGGTTGGGTACAGGGATTGATGGGGAGGAGACCACACAGGTGGAGACAAAGCCTGGGTGAGGGACTCGAGTTTCGGCTCCGGGGGCCGCCCTCAGAGCCCGTCGGTGAATAGCCGGGCAGGGTGGACGCCTGTGGTCGGTTTGAATGGGGTGTGGCTGACGCAGAGTAGTACAAGGGCATCAGGCACAAGAAAGGCTCCCTTCAATTTGCGCCACCTGTTTGAGGTCTCCAAGGGGCCTGTGGCCTCTCGCTCCTCCCGAGCCAGCACAGGCCCCGTGTCGTAAGGCCCTGTGGCACTGTGGGAGCAGACTATATTTGTGCGTCTTCAAATGCCTCTGTTCATTTTTAAACCAGAGCCTTTGTGAAGCAGGGATGTATCACGCAGGCTTTGCTTTTGAGTAAAAAGGTTCTCTCGGACTAATGGGACCAGCAAAAGATGTTCTCGATATAGAGCTGTCCCTGCTTTTCATCGAATGCCTCAGCGCAGGTATTCGGCGTTCTGGGGAAGGCCACAGAAGTCCTTCGCTTTTTAAACAAAATCCTGGAAAGAGGAAACCCACATGCAGTTTGCCACTTCCTTAGCATGTGTGGGCAGATCTGTGTCCTGAGCAGCCGTGCTCAGACAAGGGGGGTCCGCATGTGTCCTAGGTGGGACAAGGTGGGCTGTAAGTCTGAGCCCTGCCAACCTACCCACCCCAACTCGCACCAAGAGGAGCCTTGGACAGGGGGCTTAGAAGAGAATGTCTGCTGTCTCTTCAGCATATGCAAGTTGTAACTGAAAAATTAATGTGAGAGTAGCGGAGAGTCCAAGATGGAAGATTCAGCACATATGCTTATTTATGCCTTCCCTCCCCAGAACCCATTAAAATGATAATAATGCGATTACTAAGGGCATAATTCTATGACAGCAAGGTAAACGGTGAATGGGAGGGAACTATCAGCAGCTGAGAGATTACAGCAAATTTCCAGATGATAGAAAGCAGGCAGGGAAATGGTGAGGCCAACAATGTGTCAGATGAGCCCAGAGTGCGGCGGAGGAGCTGGGGGTGAGGAGGCAGTGGGGGCCAGTCTGCCCTGCGGCCCTCCAGAGAGCCTCCTGATCCAGCCCACAGGTCCAGCCCAGGGCAGGCCTGAGAAGTGGGGCTAAAAGCTGGAACTTTACTTGAACTGGGAATACTGTGTTTATTAGGAGAAACTCCGGGCATGTGAACTTAACTGGCAGAGGCGAGGCTGGGATTGGGGGGGGCGGGTGGTCAGCATTGTAGAATAAAGCCTGTGCTGGTCTGGCAGGGACCTGGCATGGGTGGAAGGTGTTTGAAGCCATGGTACTAGGTGTGATCAGCCGGGGCAAAAATATGGAGTGCTCAGAGCATCGAGGAGTCAGGAAGAAGAAGAACCAGCAAAATGAGCCTCTCATCAGATAAAACGGATGCAGGACAGTAGTAAAGCAAGGCTTGGAGAGAAAATCGTTTGTTAACCATTGAAAAAAAAATTTCATATCCAGTGTGGTCAACTGAAAAATGCCCCCCTTAGATATTCGGTCCCAAATCTCTGCAACCTGCAAATGTGACCGTGTATGGTAAAAGGGTATTTGTGATGCGATTAAAGTAAGGGTCTTGAGATGGGGAGATTCTCCTGAATGATCCCCGTGGGGCCTACATGCAATTACAGGTGTCCTGATGGGGCAGAGGCGGAAGACAGAAGGAGATGTCGGGACCTCAGAAAGAGTGATTTGAAGATGCTGAGCTGCTGGCTTTGAAGTCCAGGAGGCCAGGGGTGGATTCTTCCCCAGAGCCTCTGGAGGGAGCGCAGGACTCCTGGCCCCGGGGTTTCAGCCCAGTGGCACTGATGTCGCGCTTCCGGCCTCTGCAGCGTGAGAGAGCACCGTCCTGTTGTTTAAAGCCACCAAGTCCGCGCGGATTTGTCGCAGTAGCCCTAGGAAACACGCACCTCGCCAAACCAATCCAGCGAAAAGGCAGTTACAGATAGACAGGTCCTTAAGGGTTACCTCCCACTCATTTTGAGGGTCCACACCAGTAAGACAAGGGTGAAAACTCTGAAGGAGACAGCTGGGGGCAGAGAGAGGAGTGGTGTTTTCCAGGAGTCCAAAGAAAAGAACTCCCAGACAGATGGCCGTGAGCGGGCACCCAGTGCCAATTAGAACTGAGAGTCACTGGTTCCAAGAATAATATCTTCAGGACAGAAGCTGGAATGGATTCCAGACGATGGACAGAACGAACGAGAAGCTGGAAGACGCTAGGGGGTTGGGGGGGATGGGCTGTGTTTCCTTTTCTCAGTTGGCAAAAGAAGGCAACAGAAAAACTCCACAAAAAAATAAAAACAATCACAAGCACATCATATTCCAAATATGAGACACACTAAGATACCACCTGCTTTTATTTTTTTTTAATTTTTTTAAAGTAAACTCTGTGTCCAACGTGGGGCTCGGAACTCATGTTTCCAAGATCAAGAGTCACATGCTCTACCCACTGGGCCAGCCAGGCGTCCCTATACTCCCTGCTTTTTGAACAGTTGGGAGAGCACTAACCAGAAGCTTCTCTCTGACCTCGATGCCATGAGCTTTTTTCTTTGAGGAGCACTTGGCTCTGGACATTGGAAAGATCCAGAAAGAAATAGGATCCCGGCACATTTTCCTGGCTCTGCAGGGAACAATATTTGTATAGTCATAATAATGTTCTCTTTCTTAGGTGGTTGCACAGTACTCTTGTGTTAACTTACTTAACTCTTCCTGGTACTGGACATTCCATTTAATTTCTGGTTGACCTTTTTGTAAGTCACGCTGGAATCTGAGGTCCATCTGATCCGTGAAGCCTCTTCGTTGGAAGGGCTGGAGAAGTGAATCGTTACCCTGGTGATATATAGTTATGTATGGAGGGGCCAGAGGCAGGAGTGGTGACCCAGTTCTGAAGGGAGGTGGCTCATCTAGACCAACCCCATTATGGTGCCGGGCACCAGGCCAGCCTGCCCCGTGGGCCTCCCAGCTCCTGCGCCGCCGAGCAGCCTGGGGCTGCTTCCCTGAGCAGGTGCCTGTAGGCAGGAGGGCATGTTGGGGGGGCGTGCAGACTGACTCACAGGTCAGGTACAAACGGGAGAAACCCAAGCTTGTGTATGTACTGACAGGAAGGATCCAGACGCAGAGAGAGGCTATTATAATCAAGTTCGGGGGTTCCCAGTCGGGAAGAGACAGACACAGAGCACATTTTTGTATGGCACCCGGGTAAACGGACGAGACCACTCATGGTCAGAAGTGACCCGCCGGGCGCTCCAGTTGCCCCAGCTTCGGCTCTGCACCCAGAAGCTCGACGAGATCCTCTTGTCAACAGGCTATTTGCTGCCAGCCCAAAGACATCTGTGCAATGGAGAAAAAGAGACTCCTTTCTCCAGATACCTTCCAGATACCTGCCACGAGCCAGATACTGGACAGAAGTCTGCGGATCTTCTGTGAGCACCCGGAGATGGACATCCTCCGACTGTGTGTTGTGCAGCCATTTGCAGGTCAGCTCAGCACGCCGGTGGCCTGTTTGAGGACGCTGCATGCAAGGAGACTGAGGGCCCGGGTGGCGAGGGAGCTCCCCGGGTTTCTGGCTCACTGATGAGCCGATGGTGGGAGTCGCTGAGCTAGGGCTGCAGGGAGAGCCTGCGGGGAGGTGAGGTGCAGGTGCTGAGTTCAGCACAAGCACCTGGGCTGCAGGTACACATCGGGGGTCCCCAGGGAGAGATGGTTCTTGACGCTGTGGAAGTGAGTGCGTAGAAAGACTTCCTGGAGAAGAACTGCGAACAAGGGAGCCCCTGCTAAGGTGGGGCCGGGTACTCGAGTCGGGTGGAAACAAGGCCCCGTCGGAGGGGACTCAGCGCACTGTGGTGTCCTGTCCCCGCAGGACCGCGCTACCCTGGAGCATCCCTGGCAGAGACCTGTTGGCTGCCTTACCTGAGCCCCGGACCTGCACCCTTAGGTGCCCCCTCTCTGCTCAGCGCTCGCCGGGTTCCTGCCAGTGAGTGCAGTTGGGGAGGGTGGTACCGTATCCATCTCTCTGCCGCTGGGGCCAAGTGTCGGACTTTTGAAGGGCTCTGGTGAGTGCAGACGGAGGGCCAGAGTTGGATGTGTGGATGACGCAGGGCTCCAGCAGCCCTACCAGCTCCCGGCCCCTGGTGTCCTGTGGGGGCTGAGCTGCCCCACAGAGTGTGACCAGGCTGGCCCCATCCTGCAGGACTCAGGCCTCAGCAGCTGTCCCAGGGGTACCCCCAGGGACTGATGGAGGCCTGTTTGGGGGCCCCACCCCTGTCCTTTTGAACCAGATGAGCTGGTTTACACTTTTGCCCTTGACAGCTGTGGGAAGTGACAGTTGTTTTGCCTTGCTGGGCACAAGTGATAGAATTTCCACGTTACATCAAAGCCAAATAATTTATTTTTTTTTAATTTTTTTTTTTTTTAAGATTTTATTTATTTGCGAGAGAGAGAATGAGAGACAGAGAGCATGAGAGGGAGGAGGGTCAGAGGGAGAAGCAGGCTCCTCGCTGAGCAGGGAGCCCGATGCGGGACTCGATCCCGGGACTCCAGGATCATGACCTGAGCCGAAGGCAGTCGCCTAACCAACTGAGCCACCCAGGCGCCCAAAGCCAAATAATTTAGTTTAGCAACTATTTTGGACCTACTGTGTGCATGGGCCTACAGCAAACAAAGGGCTGGTGAGAGGAGCACTGTTTCCATGTGTCGGGGTAAACTCAGGTGGCTCTGGAGCAGTGGGCTTATTTTTATTTACTAGGTTTCCTTCCCTCAAGACATCCAGTGCTTCGGCCTCATAATGTTAAATTCTGAACGCGTCACTTCTCCCTTCTGCGTGCGCCAGGCTTCGTAGCTGCCCCCGCGGGGCAGATCCCCCGGTGCTCGCACCTCCTGCATCGGCCTTTGGTGTCATGTGAGGTGTCCTTGGGCGCAAAGGGAAATGGCTGTCTGGCTATCCCCACCCAGGGGCCTGGGAGAGCAGGGACAAGTGTCCACGCTATTTCATTCTTTCCCCGAGACAAAGGGCGGCTGTTCGGCTCTTAGACGGCTTGAACTGGCAACTAATGTACCTTCGTCTTTGGCTGGAATCCTATCAGTTCTTGAGGCCACCTTGGTGAAATCCTGCTGATTAGAAAGCTATTTGGCAGGTCTATGTGACTTTGATCAATAAAGAAAAGAGAAAACAAATTATTCTTTCATAAATACCGCCCAGAAGGCCAAAATCTTTCAATAAATGGGGTCCGCAGGGAAGACACAAATAATAAATTACTTCCTGGTCACGAGGTTGGAAACCAGTGGGTTAACTGTGAGGTAGAATCAAACCCAAATAATAACTCAAAGTGAGGGCTCTGGCTTTTTCTAGAGCAGCCCCTGGTTTGGAGATCCAGCCAAGCGCCTGGGCACTCAGAGGGCACCTTGTGGGCTCAGGTCCTTCGGTGCCAAATCCCCATCCAGCTTCTGTCATCTCTGTCCCCTGGCTATCTAAACTTTTTTTTTTCTTAAATCACTTTATTGAGGTATAATTGACCTACAAGAAACTGTCCATATTTAATGGGTTTGGAGATACGTACACACCCATGAATCCGTCACCACAATCTATGCCATAAACATTTCCATTCTCCCTAAAAGCTTCTTCCTGCCCTCTTCATCATCATTATGTGTGTGTGTGTGCTAAGAACACTTACTGTAAGATTTACCTCTTGCAAGTTTCTTTTTTTTTTTTTAAAGATTTTATTTATTTATTTGATAGAGAGAGACACAGCGAGAGAGAGAGCACAAGCAGGGGGAGTGGGAGAGGGAGAAGCAGGCTTCCCGCCGAGCAGGGAGCCCGATGCGGGGCTCGATCCCAGGACCCTGGGACCATGACCTGAGCCGAAGGCAGACGCTTAACGACTGAGCCACCCAGGCGCCCCTATTCTTGCAAGTTTCTAAGTAAACAGTGTCATATTGTTAACCAGAGGAACCAAGCTATAGAAAGTTCTTGAGAGCACCGGCCTCTCCCTCTGTCTGCTGTGGTGTTGGGGCCCTCTCACACCTGTCTTGTTTGGTCCACGTGGTTGTGCATTTGACCTTCAGCTTGGGAAGCAAGAGACAGGGGCCTCTCCCTTGCCCAGATAGCACTCCACATTGCACGCCTTTGATAAGCCTGTTCTCTCTCTTGCCAAAGAAAAGCCCGGCTGCACGGTCACCATTCCACACTCGGTCCCCTGTGCACACACACATGCCCCAACACAGACGGGGAGGGAGCTCCCTGGATCCTGGGGCAAGTGGCTATGGCTTATTTCCTGGGTGTTTTTAGTGCCCAGTTCAGCCCTCTCATGTAGCTGCTAGTAAATGTTTGTTAAGTATGTATGGGAACATAGCATGATGCTATTTTGTAACCTTATCTTTTCTCTTTTTTTTTTTTTTTTAAGATTTTATGTATTTATTCATAAGAGACAGAGAGAGAGAGAGAGAGAGGCAGGCTCCCAGCTGAGTGGGGAGCCCGATGCGGGACTTGATCCCAGGATCCTGGGATCATGACCTGAGCCGAAGGCAGACGCTTAACCATCTGAGCCACCCAGGCGCCCGTCCTTATCTTTTCTCTTAATGCCATGTCCTTAACGTCCGCAGCCCTAGTATTGGCTAGGTTTTGTGGGAATTCTGGAACCTATAGGTTTCCCCCACTTTCCTTTCTTTCTTTCTTTTTTTTTTTGTTGTTTGTTTTGTTTTCTCTGAAGCAAGAGATTTTGAGTGACATTCAAGTTCTCCAGCCACTCTGCTGTTGGGCAAAATATTCGCAACATAAAGTTATCCATTTTAATGATTTCTAAATGTATTCACAATCCACTGGCATCGAGAACTTTCATAGTGCTATGCACCTGTCACCACCATCCACCTCCAGATCCTCTTCGTCTTCCCAAATAGAAATTCTGTCCCCACTAAGCAGTACCACCCCATTCCCCACTCCCCCCAGCCCTGGATAATCACCCTTCTACTTTCTGTCTCTATGAATTTGACTGTTTGATTCACGAAAGTGGAATCATACAGTTTTTATCCTTTTGTGTCTGGCTTATCTCACTTAGCATAATATTTTCAGGGTTCCCCTGTGTTGTAACGTGTATCCAAATGTCATCCCTTTTATGTCTCAATACTGTTCCATTATATGTCTACCCACTCATCTGTCGGTGGACACTTGGGCTGGGTCAGCCTTCTGGCTCTTGTGACCCATGCTGCTGTGAACATGGGTGTACAAGTCTCTGAAGGTGGCCCCACATGCTCCTTGTTGGGATGAGATACCAGCAGTGAGGACAGTGGCTGAGATCTGGGGGCAGGAGGGCTGTGTGCTCTGGGCTGGGGCATACCAGGTCAGACTGTGGGGCCCCTGCTGGCAGGCACCACTGGCCAGGAGCGGCCAGGAGCGGCCAGGAGCAGCGAGGGCGTTTCCAGCTACACAAAGAGATTCTAGAAGCATCTGGAGCTCTCCTCTCCTTGCAGTTCAAGCCTCTGCAGGATGGTCAAAGTAACTTAGAGGCAAAGTAAGGAAAGTGGAGGTGCTCCCTGGGCACTGGGGGCTTCTATAAGCCTCCCCCCGCTGTCGCCCCAGGGCACAGGGATGCAGAGCTGTAACTGTCCAGGTCACTCTAGACAAACAGAGGAGGGCAGAAGGACATCATCCTAGCCTTGAAATGTGGCCCACCCATAATCTACAGGTTTGCTTGCGTCTTCCAAGGTTGCCTTACGTAAAAACCATTGGCTGCACTGTTTACCGAATTCCTTTTTTGCCTCTCTCTAAACCCCACCTCTCTGTGTTTTCTGTATTTCTAAAAGCATGAAAAAAAATTCACGTGTTAATAAAAGATTTTGAAATAAGCGGTCTCGTTCCTTCCTTCGGCAGCAGCTACCAAGGAAGGTAGTGGAAACTCAGAGGAGGCACACATTTTGTCTACTTGGGGTGTGGGTCACCTTCAGTTAGGTCCACGAGCATCCCTCTAGAGTGTGCTAAGTATCTGTTAGCGTCCACGTCACACCCACAAGCATGGCTATAATCAGAAAGGAAATAACAGGTGTTGGGGAGGATGTGGCCAAGTCAGAACCCTCCAGAACTGGCTGGTAGGAACGCAGAGTGGTGCAGCCTCTTGGAAATCAGCCTGGCAGCCCCTCAACAGAGCTGCCCTGTGACCCAGCAATTCCACTCCTACGTATGTACCCAAGAGCCAAGAAAACACATGTCCACGTAAAGGTAGGACACAAATAATTCACAGCAGCATTCTTTATCATAGCCAAAATGTGGAAACCATACAGATGTCCACCTCCTGATGGAAGGAGAGACAAAATGTAGTGTATCCATACAGTGGACTGATGTTCAGCCACAAAGCCCCGTGAAATATTGAGACACGCTGCAACATGGATGACCCTTGACGATGCCGTGCTCGGTCAAAACAGCCAGGCACGGAACGGGGCGTGCGGTATGATTGCATTTATGTGCAGTGTCCAGAGCAGACAGATCCAGGGAGACAGAACGTCCATCAGTGGCTACCTGGGCAGGCAGAGGGGAAGTGGGAGTGAGCACTATGAGTATGGGATTTGGGGGGTGATGAAAATGCTCTGAGATTAGATAATGGTGATGCTGCACTTCTGGGAATAAACTGAAACTCACGGAATCGTGTACTTTGCAAGGGGGGGTTTTGTGGTAGCTGAATTATAACTCAATAATGTAAAAACTATCCATGGTTTATATGAAATTTAAGTTTAGCCAGAAATCCCATATAGTGTGTGTGTGTGTGTGTGTGTGTGTGTGTTCCAAATCTGGCAACTCTATAATCACCACCTACTTTTGTAAATAAAGTTTTTTTGTAATACATAAAAAATCAAATAGCCCAAGAGACCAGTTGATAGCATCAATGAGAACGTCACAGGCACTCTTTGGAGGTATGTCTGCCGCTTTGGTTTTGTGTTTTACGCCTTTTGCAATTGACTTGGCAAGTTACCAGACTCTTCACACCGCACATTTTTCATTTTGAACAAGAGTAAATCCTAGGGAAACAAAAACAGCTTTTCTTCTCCAAAACCCAAATTCAGAGCGGTAGCCATGCACTTAACGAGGGCTGGCTTCTCGAATTGGTACTAGAATTCGCCGGTGGCCACCCAGGAACCTAAAAGGGAAGAACAAACCACGAAACCAATTGGCCACGACTAGTACTAACTGGGTGAAGGAGGAAACAAGTCTCAGACGACTGAATCTTTTAAACTTTGAAAAAAAATTTTTTTTTAATTATGAACACACACAGTTACTCTTTTTTTTTTTTTTAAGATTTTATTTATTTATTTGAGAGAGAGAGAATGAGAGACAGAGAGCATGAGAGGGAGGAGGGTCAGAGGGAGAAGCAGACTCCCTGCCGAGCAGGGAGCCCGATGCGGGACTCGATCCCGGGACTCCAGGATCATGACCTGAGCCGAAGGCAGTCGCTTAACCAACTGAGCCACCCAGGTGCC
>NW_028030463.1:0-579 GCF_054177405.1 Leptonychotes weddellii
GAACTCACATTCTCATGAAAAAGACATTCAACAGATAAACAAGTAAAGAATTTTGAGCACTGTAAAGAACAAGAAAGCAGGGCAAGGGGTTAGAGTGTGACAGGATATGCCCACAGAAAGATTCTCTAAGGAGGTGACATTTGACCTAAATAAAATGCGGGACAAAACCACGCTTTGGAGAAAAATCATTTTAAACTAAAGAAACAGTATGCACAAAAGCCATGAGACAATAAAATGCCTGACGTATTTGAGGATCCACAAATGGCCAGCATGACTGAAGCGCAGTGAATTTGGAAGAGCAGACATTGCCACAAAAGGAAGCAATGCAGTTAATACCCATGAACTTTCATCTTAAAGCCTTGTATTTACCTGGAAGCATTTAATTTCTTAAAAAAGCCATTCACTTGACTTTTGGTAATTCACTGCCATGCACTAAAAATTTTTTGTAGAACATTATCCTATCTCAAATATCATTTATCCATGACATTGTTGGAACAATTTCAAAGGCCCATCCATTCACCTATTTTTAAGGACATTGGTAATCCCAAAGAACAGTGGAGTTTCTTCAAAGTCTGTCTT
>NW_028030464.1:0-579 GCF_054177405.1 Leptonychotes weddellii
GTGTGTGTGTGTGTGTGTGTGTGTGTGTATATACCACATCTTCTTTATCCATTCATCCGTTGATGGACATCTAGGCTCTTTCCATAGTTTGGCTATTGTGGATGTTGCTGCTATAAACACTGGGGTGCATGTACCCCTTCGGATCACTACGTTTGTATCTTTGGGATAAATACCCAGTAGCCCTTTGCAGAATTCTTAAATGCAGTGATGCCAACTTTGTTGTAGCAACTTGGTCCCGTGTCTGTGAAAGCCAGCCATTTTTTCACATATGGACATTACAGTAAGTTATAGAAATCCACCTGTGCGTTATAGAAAGAGCAAAAGGAACCCTTTTGGCATTTCTGCAATGAAGCACGGTCTGCCTGTCCAGCCTCCACTCGAATTAGTTCAGCGTAGGAAGGAGCCTTTCTGTTTTCTGACCTTGCGACATCACGCGTGGCAAGTATGAACTTTCCGGGGGAGGAATATGCAGAAAAACTGAATGTGGACAAGCTCTATGTGCTATCTTTCAGCAGATTTCAAAGAAACTCATTCCAAGGATGGCTATAATGGTGCAGTAAAGAAAGACAATGACAGAAT
>NW_028030465.1:0-579 GCF_054177405.1 Leptonychotes weddellii
TGCAGGCCAGGCTGACAGAGCACCTGCTGGGTCACCAAGCCTCATCTGGAAAACCCTTGAATTGCCTTCCGTGCTTCCACGCCCCTCACTTCTGCTCCAGTGTTCCAGCATGGAGTGACCAGGGTCTTGACTGGGCCACATCCGGACCTCCAGACGGGCACTTTGCCCGCAACAACCTGTCTCCACCTGGAAACATACAGTCCTCAGCTCACCACCTCTGAGGGACCCCCAGACGCCGGGATTTCTTCCAAATCCCCCCCAGGCCTCTGACCCGCAGCCGGGTTAGGAAGCACTGGACAGTGAGACTTGGCAACAGAGCACATGCTCCGCTCTCCCTCCCCCGGCCCCCTCGTGGCCTGGAGCATCATCCCCCAGGAGGCTGGACCTGGACCGGGACAAGCCGCGCAGACGCAGAAGACACAGCACCACAGTGTGCCCCGGACCCGCTCTGCTATTTGCTGTGTGTCAACAGGTTTATTAGTAACCACTCTGGGCCAGTTTCATCACCTGCCAACGGGGACGGCAAAATCACTACCAACCTCCAAAAATCCTGGCGAAGTTGACTCCAGGTAATGCACA
>NW_028030466.1:0-579 GCF_054177405.1 Leptonychotes weddellii
AAAAAAAAATCAAAGACAAAGAAAAAGAAGGCTATTGTTTGTACTTTATTACTTTATTCAGAAGCCTTTAAGTATAAATTCTGATGGAAATTTTCTAAGATTTCTTAAAAGTAATCATGCAATTGATCAAGAAATCTTTTTTTGACACATTATAGAATTTTTTTAAAACTAACATAATCTATTCTGTGATTAAAATGATCAGCATGATTCTCAATAACTGTGATTCAGAGAGTGAAATGTCATGAACACCAAGACAACAGCCCTCCACTAGGTTAGGCCAAAGTGGTAAGAAATAAAATGTCTCCCTCTTGTAGGTGGGATAAGAAGGACTGTAAAAATGGCTGTCCGGCTTGCAGATTAATCAGCACCCATGGGCAGTATTTAAAAATACTGCTGCTACTACCGTACTTGGCCACAGCTCACATTTTATTGAATGCTTACTCTGTGCCACTTCTAAGTGCTTTACATATATATCGTTCAATTCTCACAAAAACCTTGAGGTAATTACTATTGTAACCTCCATTTTATAGATGAGAAAATGTAGGCAAAAAGAGCTGAAGTAAATTGCCTGAAGTGAAA
>NW_028030467.1:0-579 GCF_054177405.1 Leptonychotes weddellii
GACTTCCAAACTAGCTTCCAGGCTTTCTCCCCACCTCACAGAACACTACCTGGAGATTCCCAGATAGAATCATGCTTCTAGAAGAATGCTGAGGAATCTCTCCTCTCATTTGCAGAGTAGTGAGGGTATATTCTATTTTATTTTATTTTATTTATTTTTAGAAAGAGCATGTGTGCATCTGTGCATGAGCAGGAGGGGGGGCGGGCAGAGGGTGAGGGAGAGAGAGAATCTTAAGCAGGCTCCACCCCCAGCACGAGCCCAACTGGGGGCTCAATCTCATGACCCTAAGATCATGACCTGAACCAAAATCAAGAGTCAGGCACTTAACGGACTGAGCCACCCAGGCACCCCAGTGAGGCTGTATTTTAAAGGGCAACATGTAAACATTTTTTTCCAGAAGCACTCAAAAGAAGTGGAATGTTACATAAATGATCCCATATAAAGAAATAGATTAATAAGAGCAGTAGATTAGGAAAGCTTTCTTTTTTAATTTAATTTTGTTTTGTTTTGTTTTTTATTATGTTATGTTAATCACCATACATTACATCATTAGTTTTTGATGTAGTGTTACATGATTCA
>NW_028030468.1:0-579 GCF_054177405.1 Leptonychotes weddellii
AGATTTCTCTATCATATTCTATATGTCTCTAATGGAAATGTCTGCATTTTCTGTTCTTTTATCTCTATGGGCTTCCACCTGGATATTTCCTCTTGATCTATCTTCTAGTTTATTAATTCTGCCTTTTGCATGATGTAATTATTAACTTTGTCTATTCCATTTTTCTTTCAGTAATTTTATTTTTATTTGATTTTTTATAGATAGAGTCCAATTC
The DNA here is from genome assembly GCF_054177405.1 of Leptonychotes weddellii. Taxonomy (NCBI): domain Eukaryota; kingdom Metazoa; phylum Chordata; class Mammalia; order Carnivora; family Phocidae; genus Leptonychotes; species Leptonychotes weddellii. The sequence continues at coordinate 215 of NW_028030468.1, forward strand.
TGTGATGGAATTTACCAAATTTTCTTTTAGTAAATTAATCTTAGATATTGTAAAGTCCTGATCTGATATCTACATTATCCAAAGCACCTACGGGTCTGTGTCTAGGTTGGCTTATATAAGATAAAGTGTAGAGGTTTGGCCAAGTTATCTTCCTCCAGAGAGCATTTAATTTGCTCCTGATAAGCAGTTAGACTATAGCCATATTACCTTGATCCAGTTAATGCTGGTATATTTCCATTTTCTCCTAATTCCTGAATCTTTTTTTTTAAATTTAATATCCTTGCTATTTATTTATTTATTTATTTATTTTAATTTTATTACGTTATGCTAGTCACCATACAATACATCATTAGTTTTTGATGTGG
>NW_028030469.1:0-579 GCF_054177405.1 Leptonychotes weddellii
TCCCCTCTAGAACCCTGTTTGTTTTTCAGAGTCCATCGTCTCTCATGGTTCGTCTACCCCTCTGATTTCCCCCGCTTCATTCTTCCCCTCCCGCTACCTTCTTCTTCTTTTTTTTTTCTTAACATATATTGCATTATTTGTTTCAGAGGTACAGATCTGAGATTCAACAGTCTTGCACAATGCGCGTGATCGATCTTAGACGCGTCTCACGTCAGGAACAATCAAGCCACCTCGTTCTTCTCTGCTCTCTAACATTCTCTGGTCTGATGTGGCTGATACTGAGGCTATCAGTGGCCCGAGCTGGGCATCCCCGTGTCTGGCCCTGCGCTCTTGCAAAGAGCCCGTTGTAAGCAGCCTTGCTTGGGGGTTGCTTCACACACGTGGGAGGAGACCCGTGAGCTCCTAAGTCTTTAGTGGGCCCGGGGCCAGTGATTTCGGCAAGCTTGCCTAAATGGCCCTCCATGGCGGCCATCTAGCCAGCGATAAATCTGCTCCCATGTCCCTGTGCCACGCTGAGGTCTTTGCCACTCTGATGGCGAAATGGCACCTCCAGGTCGCTTGCATTTCACACAGGTAGGA
>NW_028030470.1:0-579 GCF_054177405.1 Leptonychotes weddellii
ACTCTCATCTTCACCTTCTCTGTGTCTGGTGGCCCAAAGTCCAAAGTTTCTGTAGTTTATTTTCTCCAGAAAATATACTTCCTATTTCCTACAGGTGGAGAGAAAAGATAGGGCTTAACTGTGAGAAAGTATATTTAGGAGTTTAATTACTTCTGGTTCTTGCATTTACACAAGCCTCATGGTTTTGCAATCCCTCACAGTCTTTAGCAGGTGCTACCAGTTTATTAATTTCATCAAAGATTCTTCAAGGTGATGATTAGTATGCTACTCTGTGAATGTCCTGGTTTGACTGTCCTCAGCTTTTCTGAGTCATTTTCCATTTTTTCATTCAGTCCTTGTCCTCATATATTTTGGTGTAGGGCTCAAGGGAGTCTCTTCGTTTTACTCAAATGTGTTTCTGCTTCTTATTCTTTTTATTGACTTAAAGTGATACAATTATCTTTTTTTAATTTATTATTTTTTATTATTATGTTATGTTAATCCCCATACATTATATCATTAGTTTTTGAGGTAGTGTTCCATGGTTCATTGTTTGCGTATAACACACAGTGCTCCATGCAGAACATGCCCTTGTTAATA
>NW_028030471.1:0-579 GCF_054177405.1 Leptonychotes weddellii
CACACCATACCAAAAAAAAAGGGGGGAGGGGGAGATGCCTGGCTGGCTCAGTCAGTGGAGCATGTGACCGACTCTTGATCTCGGGGTTGTGAGTTCAAGCCTCACGTTGGGTGTAGAGATTACTTAAAAAAATAAAATCTTCAAAAAAAAGTTTAGAAAACAAAACCAGAGAATACGTTCTTAACCCCAGATGGAAAAGTTTTATGAACAAATGCAAAATCACACTAATCATAAAGGAAAATAGTGACATATTTTACCATATTACAATGAAGAATTCTCGTTCTTTAAAACACAGGATTGGGCACCTGGGTGGCTCAGTTGGTTAAGCGACTGCCTTCGGCTCAGATCATGATCCTGGAGTCCCAGGATCGAGTCCCACATCGGGCTCCCTGCTCAGCAGGGAGTCTGCCTCTCTCTCTGACCCTCCCCCCTCTCATGCTCTCTATCTCATTCTCTCTCTCAAATAAATAAATAAAATCTTAAAAAATAAATAAATAAAATAAAACACAGGATTGATAGAATGAAAAGGTGAACTGTGGGCTAGAACGTATTTGCAACATGTGTAACTGACAAAAGACT
>NW_028030472.1:0-579 GCF_054177405.1 Leptonychotes weddellii
CTGGGACACATCTCTGTTCCCTCTCCTGGGACATGTCCCTACTCCCTCCACCCGGGACACATCTCCACTCCTTCTGCCTGGGACACGGTGCCTCTCTACACGTGCCAATTCTCCCATCTCCCGAGACCCACCAGGTATCTCCCCTCCACCACTCCATCCCCTTGGCCTGGCTAGAGGTCTCTCGCGAACGTCCGCAGCAGTTTCTCTGGACCATTCCACCATGATCGGCATTCCCTCTCTGCATGTGAGCTACGTGTGCCTAACTAACTCCGGATCCGTATTTCCCCTAAAGTGCAAAGGCGGAGGGACCAAGCTCAGGTGTGTCTTCTCATTGCTGTCACTGAAGAAAAGTTTGCCAGACCGTCATCAGGTACATGGACGATCCCAGGATGGACGGACAGGACCCAGGGAGCCCCTGCAAGCCCAGCATGAACCTCGGTGCTATGGCCGGCCAGTTGTACTCACATTCTTCTCTCCTGAGCTCCCAGAACACCTGCTGCATCCTGGCTGCGCTTGGGCAGGTTGTTGGAATACAAAGCCACAAGGTGGACACCTAAAGAGGTCCCAAATGCAGTAACA
>NW_028030473.1:0-10379 GCF_054177405.1 Leptonychotes weddellii
ACAGTGTAAGAGGGTTCCCTTTTCTCCACATCCTCGCTAACACTGGGTATCTCTTGTGTTTTTATCTTTTTGATCATGGCCATTCTGACAGGTGTGAGGTGGGAGCTCCCTGTGGTTTCGATTTGCATTTGCCTGAGGATGAGTGATGTTGAGCATCCTTTCATGTGTCTGTTGGCCGTCTGGATGTCTTCTCCGGAGAAGCGTCTGTTCAGGTCCTTTGCCAATGTTTTAATTGGGTGGTGTTTCTGCTACTGAGTCGATGAGTTCTTTCTATATTTTGGAGATTAACCCCTTATCAAATGTATGGTTTGCAGATATTTTCTCCCGTTCCACAGGTTGTCTTTGCTGTGCAGAAGCTTTTTAGTTTGATGTTGTCCACTTGTTTATTTTTGCTTCAGTTGCTTGAGCTTTAGGTGTCACATGCAAGAAACCATCACCAGGACCCACGTTGGGAGAGCTTTGTGTCTGTGTTTCCTTCCAGGGGTTTCGTGGTTTCAGGTCTTACATTTAAGTCTTTGATCCATTTCGAGTTAATTTTTGTGAGTGGTGTGAGGTAGGGGTCCAGCTCCATTGTTTTTCATGTGAATACCTAATTATCCCGGCGCCACTGATTCAAGAGACTATCTTCTCTCCCGTTCAGTGTCCTTGTCAAAGATTGGTTAACTGTATATGCCTGGGTTTATTTCCGGGCTCTCAGTTCTGTTCCACTGGTCTGTCTGTCTGTTGGAAAAGCGTATCTTAACCCCAGAAAGATTCAGAATCATACAGAAGTGTTGGGGCTCCTGGCTGGCTTGGTCGATGGAGTGTGCAACTCTTGATCTCCGGGTTGTGGTATACAGATGACTTAAAAATAAAATCTTTAAAAAGCACCTAGAATATTTAGGAAATTCAAGCTCATAGTGTTACTTTTTAAAAATCTATTTATTTTTAATTATCGTAAAACATACATTACAGAAAATTGATCATTTCGACCACTGTCAGGCAAGTATAATACCCCGGTTCAGGGGCATTCGGCACGTTTATATCCTTATGCAACCATCCCCACCATCCATCTTCAGAACTTTTTTATTTTAAAAAGCTGAAACTCTGTCCCATTAAACAGTAATCCCCATTTCTCCCCTTTCCCTCGCCTCTGGAAGCCATCATTCTACTTTCTGTCTCTGAATTTAAATACGAATTCTGTACCTGAATACCTCATATGAGTAGAGCGTTTGTCCTTCTGCCTGCCTTGCTGCGCTTGGCACCAGGTCCTCAGAGTTCATCCGTGTTGTAGCAGCTATCAGGTTTTCCTTCCTTTTTTAAGATTTCATTTATTTATTCAAGAAAGAGAGAGAGCACAAGCCGGGGGAGCAGCAGAGGGAGAAGCAAACTCCCCGCTGAGCAAGGAGCCTGGCACGGGGCTCGATCCCAGGACCCTGAGATCATGACCTGAGCTGAAGGCAGACGCTCAACCATCTGAGCCACCCAGGCGCCCCTATTTTTGGAATTGTAAATAATCGTCATGTTTGAGAGAATTTGGCCTTTCCCAGTAACAATAAGACTTTTGCATTCTAATTTAGAGTGTGTAACTGAGTAATGGGTTTAGATCTGTGATTTTATGTGAAAATCTCCCTAAGCTTATATGCAGTGTTGGAAGATTTAGGATTTACCATAGTTATAAATCTACCAAAATTCTGAGAATTAACTTAAAGTATGTGGAAGACATATGGGTCAGACAGATCAACTAAAGTTCGTAAAAAGGAAATTGAAATTATGCTGTGTTTAAAGGAGCATCATTAAGCAAGTTTAGAAATGCAACCATCCATTAATCAGAGGCCTCTGGAGAATAACTGTCAACATTGCTTAGATTAAATAAATATATAAGGGATGCCCGGCTGGCTCAGTCGGGAGAGCCATGTGACTCTTGATCTCAGGGGGTTGTGAGTTCGAGCTCCCCCGCTGGGTGTAGAGATGACTTCAAAATAGAATCTTTAAAAAATAATAATAAAATTTGAACAATATAGAGAGAACAATATTTGTAAGTTGAACTCAGGCTTAATAGAGAGCTAGGTTTTTAAATTTGTAGCTTTAATAAGGTGAGGACTAATTTTACACATAAATCAATGGATGCTGTGCCCTTTAGGGGACTTTGATGTCTTCATCATGAGCCTCACAAGAGGGCCAAGCCACTTCATCCAAGTCAAAGTACATACAGGTCCTCGTATGTCATTTCCAAAGGTTGCCTTTCGCATCACTGGTGCCAGATGGCCTGGCCTCCTCATGGTGATTAGGTGACTCTGCTGTCCCAGCTCCTCACTGGTCCTCTAGCAGATGCTGACAGGCAGGCGTGTCATGGACCCAGGTGTTCTGCTGGGGTTGGGGACACACAGCCAGAGAACGGGGTCCCTGCCTTCACTCTGGGGTGATGCTAACCATCCCAGCACAGGGTAAGGGGTTCCGTGAGGGAGGAGCCTCTGGGAGCTTCGTGAGCCCATGCCACCCGGGAGTGTGACAGAAGGCTTCCTAGAGGAGGTGGCATCTGAGCTGAGACTTAAAGGATGAATAGGAGTTTGCCACTTATGTGGGGAGGGTGGTCTAGGAGGAGGGAACAGCACATTCAAAAACCCAGAGGCAAGCAGCACAAAGGGGCTCTTCCCTTCCTGGAGGCTGCAGGCTCGAGAAAGCCTTACCCCCTGGACATCACAGCACAAAACAGTGCAAGCGCTCCAAAGGGGGGCGACTTCGGGCATCGAGTCCTCCCGGACCGCAGCCCGCTGCGACTGAACCCACGTGCGGTCCAGCGGCCTCCCCTGGCTCGCGGCCCAGCCCCAGCCCAGCAAAACTTCGTGCATCTTTCCCTGGGTCCCCGGGCTGGGTGGTCCAAGAAGGCCTCCCTCCTCCCTCCGTCTGCTGCCGTCCTCATTGGTCCCTCAGGCTCAGACCTTTCTGGAGTCCTCTCTGCCCCTACCCCAGTATTCTGGGCTCTGCATGTGATTCCCTGTCCTGTGAGGAGGCCTGGGCCTTCCTCCGGAGATCAATCTCTAGCCACAGAGTCTAGGAGCAAGCAGGCAGGGCCTCGGAGGCCTCAGGCCCAGCCCATCCCCTCCAGAGAGGACAGCATTGCTGAGTCACCGGGAGGCCGAGGTTCAGGGCCAGGGCCAGCTCGGCCCTGTACCCTTCATCTCGAGCCCCTGTCCCGGCTCGGGCCCTGGGCCCTGACATCCCCCACCGTCCCCCCCGTCACCACCCACCAGGCCCAGTGCCCAGCTCGGCTCCTGGGTTCAGAGCGGACAGCCTAGAGCACCCCACAGCACCATAGACAAACCGGGAAAACCTGGCCGGCGGGGAGGGCGGCTTGCTTCCTCCGCTGAGGGAAGCCCCCTGCAGAGTCAATGAGGAAGTATGGGCTTTAACATTTTTCTTCATTTTTAAAATTCAAGTATTTAAAATTCGAACAGTATGCAAGGACATGGTGAAAAAGCAGCCTCGGTCTCGCCCCTGCCCCCCGTGGCCACCGGTTCCCGCCCCGGGATGCTTCTGCCCTCACACACGTGCTCACACCCACGCCTCCGGGGATCGCCCATGCACTCCAGCCCACGTGTGTGCATGGGGCTCCCCAACTCTGCACGCAGATGCATTAGAAATCCCTCACATCGTGCAGCGTGTTCCGAAGGAGGGAAGGTTACTTCCGAAAAGAACTCTAGAACAGGAGTAAACACAGCAACATAGAGGGACATGCACAGAAGGCTCCACGATAGAATGGATGTAGGGTTCTATTTTTGTTTGAAGAAAGTTATGATGTATTTTTTTTTAAAAGTCTGAACTGGGGGCGCCTGGGGGGCTCCCTCGGTTGAGCGTCTGACTCTTGGTTTCAGCTCAGGTCGTGATCTTGAGGTCGTGAGATAGAGCCCCAAGTCGGGCTCCTCGCTCAGCTCAGAGTTCGCTTGAGAGTCTCTCTCCCTCTCCCTCTGCCCCTCCCCCCACTTGTGTGTGCTCTCTCTTGCTCTCTTGCTCTCTCTCAAATAAATTTTTAAAAAAAAGAAAGTCTGAACTGCCACAGTCCAGAGGAGTCTAAGGAGACAAGACAACTGAACGTAATGTGGGGTCCTGGATGGGATCCTGGAACAGGGAAAGGACGTCAGGTAAAAACTCAGGACATTTGAGCTGTGTTCCGTTGTCTGTGGACACCAGTGTTATTCAGCCTTTAAGAAGAAGGAAACCCTGCCCTAGGTGACCACGTGGATGAACCTGGACATTCTGCTGAATGAAACAAGCTGGTCGTACAAGCACAAATACCACACGATCCCACGTATGGGGGGCTCCTAGATTGTCCAGCTCGTAGAAGCATAGAGGAGGATGGTGGGACCCGGGAAGTGGGGAGGCGGGGAGATGGGGAGACGCTCGGTAACGGGTATAGGGTCTCAGTTATGCCAGATGAGTAAGTTCTAGACACCTGACAGGCCGCATAGTGCCCACGGCCGGCGGTACTGGATGGCATACTCAGCGATTTGTAAGGAGGGACTAAATGCTCTTCCTACCATAAAATTTTAAAAATAAAAATGTTTCTAAAACTAAGGAGATCTGAATAAATGATGGACTTTAGTGGAGTTATTAACATATCAGTACTGGTTCGTTCCTTGTAACAAATGTACCGGACTAATGTAAGCCGTTAATGACCGGGAAACTAGGTGTGGGTTCATAGGAACTTCCTGTACTGTCCTCACTATTTTTCTATAAATCTGAAATTGTTCCAAGATCAGGGCGCCTGCTGGCTCTGTGGAGCGTGAGACTTTTTTTTTTTTTATGTAGGCTCCACTGTGAGATCAAGACCTGAGCCAAAACCAAGAGTCAGACGCTTAACCGACTGAGCCACCCAGGTGCCCCGAAACATGCTAGTCTTGACCTTGGGGTCATGCGTTCAAGCCCCACCTTGGGCATTAGGGATCCCTTAAAATAAATTGTTCCAAAATAACAAATTTATTTTTAAAAATTTGGAAAGACAACACAGTGTTCTCTCCAGATAGTGGTACTACATGTGATTTTTTCCCCCTTTGATTTATCTGTTTTCCGTTTCTTACAGTCAACATATATTATTTATGTAATGAATTAATAACCCACCAGAACGTGAGCTGGTCGTGGTGCAGGGCTGCAGGTGTGACGGCAGCGCAGGCTGTCTGCCCTGAACGCCCAGGTGCTCTCCGGGCCACTTGCCTGGGAAGGGACCATCCTCGAAGGGACTCTGGGGGGCCTGGAGCCCATTCAGCCACCCTCGGCCTGGATGTGTTCCCAGTGCCCAGCATGCAACTCAACTTTAAAAAAATGTCTCCACTTAAAGTTATGCTTTGAATTTATATCCCTTGTTGAAAAATTAGGAAGTACAGAAAACACAAAAAAAGCAAATAATTCAGGGGCACCTGGGTGGTTCAGTCGGTTAAACGTCTGCCTTCAGCTCAGGTCATGATCTCAGGGTCATGGGACCGAGCCCTGCGTCGGGCTCCCTGCTCAGCGGGAAGCCTGCTTCTCCCTCTGCCCCCACCACCCCCCACTTGTGCTCTCTCTGTTTCTCTCTCAAATAAATACATAAAATCATTTAAAAAAAAATAATTCACTTGAAATTTTATTGCTCGGAGAAAACTTTTTTTTTTAAAGATTTTATTTATTTATTTATTTGAGAGAAAGAGCACACATGAGAGGGGGGAGGGTCAGAGGGAGAAGCAGACTCCCTGCCAAGCAGGGAGCCTGACGCGGGGCTCGATCCCAGGACCCTGGGATCATGACCTAAGCCAAAGGCAGACGCTTAACGTCTGAGCCACCCAGATGTCCCTCAATCTTTTTTTATTTTTTAAAGGTTTTATATTTAAGTGATCTCTACACCGAGCACGGGGCTCGAACTTACAACCCCGAGATCAGGAGTCATGTGCTCTACCGACCGAGCCGGCCGGGCACCCCTCCCCCGGTCTTCACATTATTAGGCAGCCTTCCCCGAGGGCCACCAGGAGCCAGGACCTGCGCTGGGCTCTGGGAAGCGGGCAGTGCGCGAGCAGCCCTGCCCCGGCCTGGCAGGGCTCGTGCCCCGATGTGTAGGGGGCATGGTCACGGTCTGTCCATGGCAAGGCGGCCGTGCGGCTGGAGCACTGAGTAGGCACGCAGCCAGCCCAGCACCGTGGGCCCCTGAGGGCGCCGCCCCCACTGCCCGGGCTCTGGGGGGGTGGGGGGTGCAGAGCCTGCCTGGACACGCGGAGGGCCGTGGCTGCAGCCTCCCCCGTTGCGGGGCCTCCCCCCTCCCTGCTAGCTGACGGTGCTCTGCCCCCCAGGGCTGGACATCCACTTCATCCACGTGAAGCCCCCCCAGCCGCCGTCCGGCTGCACCCCGAAGCCCTTGCTGATGGTGCACGGCTGGCCCGGCTCCTTCTACGAGTTTTATAAGATCATCCCGCTCCTGACCGACCCCAGGAACCACGGCCTGAGCGAGGAGCACATTTTTGAAGTCATCTGCCCTTCCATTCCTGGCTATGGCTTCTCAGAGGCATCCTCCAAAAAGGGTACAGGGGCTGCTGGGGGCCAGGTCTTCCCACAGGCAGGGAGCCAGCCGGGACAGCTCCCTTCGGAGCCTGGGGGGCCAGATGGCCAGCGCCCCTTCTGGGGCTCTGCCGGGTGCCGTGGGCAGGGGATGGGCAGAGCAGCCCACGGGCAGCAGGGCCTCCAGAACCTCGTGGTGCTGGCCCGAGCCCACCATGGCCTTGCTGTGTGGCCGTACCCTCGCTGTCCCTCTCTGCAACGCAGATGCCCAGGCTGCCTGCTGGGTGCTGGCCATGCCACCGTGGGGCCCCCGGACTCCTTCTCCCCTCCCGTGAGCCACTGTGACCCCAGCCTGGGGCAAACGGGGTGGGGGGAGGTGAGGAATTTCCTAGGCGCCCAAGAGGACCAAGGGAGTGACCTCCCTGTAACTCTGTTCTCTCTCCCCTTCAAACCAGGCTTGAATTCAGTGGCCACGGCCAGGATCTTTTATAAGCTGATGCTACGGCTGGGCTTCCAGGAATTCTATGTTCAGGGCGGGGATTGGGGGTCCCTGATCTGCACCAACATGGCCCAGATGGTGCCCAGGTGAGGGTCCCTGTCAGGTGGGTGGGGCAGCCATCCATGCAGGGGATTCCTCCTGGGCACGCTATCTGAGACTTAGAGCGTCCTCTTGCCAGGGGCCACCCAGGCGGGGTGTCTGTGGGCCTGGGGCAGGGGAGGGAGGCCCCCCCATCACCCTGCCATGCCTGGGGTACCTTGACGTGGATTCTCTCTCTATTGGGTGTCACACAGGGTTGGGAACTCGGGCCAGGTGCCCAGGCAGAAAGGGCCAGATGGAGGAGGGGAAAGTCAGGCAGTAGACATTTCTGGTGCACTAAGCCCCAGAAGAGCCCAGAACTTCCTAGAAACTCTGTATTTTCCTCGCCAACCCCCTCCTCCCCATCATGGGGCCACCCCAGAGGCGCAGATTCCAAGAGGGCTGGCGCTGCGCACCTCAGCCCCGCGGCCTCCTGCTCGTCTCCCCTCCCCAGCCCTGCATCAGCTTCACCTGGACCCTCTCTCCGCCCTCAGCCACGTGAAAGGCCTGCATTTGAACATGGCTTTCGTTTTAAATCCCGGCACCCTGACCCTTCTCCTGGGACGGCGTTTCCCGAGGTTTTTCGGCTACACCCAGAGGGATATAGAGCTGCTGTACCCCTTCAAGGAGAAGGTTTTCTACAGCTTGATGAGGGAGAGCGGTTATATGCACATCCAGGGCACCAAACCCGACACTGTGGGTGAGTGCGTGCTCCGGATGCTGCGGCCTTCTCTGCTGGGGCGGGGGCCACACCCCTCCCATTCAGCCAGGCGCATGGCCAGGGGGCCTTACCCACCCCGCAACACTGCTCCAGGATGAAAACCTCCTGGGAGGGCCCCGAACTCTTTCTCACCCTGCACTTCTAGGCAGAGGTCAGTCGATGCATGGCCAGCGCATTCCAAACACCCGTTTGATCTGATTCGGTGTGCTCCGGGGCCTTGACCCCTGACCCCTGCACCCTGAGCCTGAGTCGAGGAGGGAGCCTGGGGACCTGGCAGCTCCAGGACTGGGGCAGGTGGAGGGGGTCGATATTCATTTGGAACTTTTCCCCTAATTTGGACTTTTAGGTTGTTTCTTAGTTTTCACAAACCAGAGCATATAAACTAAAAACCTCACCTTTTTTTTTTTAAGTTTATTTAAGTAATCTCTATACCCAACGTGGGGCTCAAACTCAACGACCCCAGGATCAAGAGTTGCATGCTCTTCGGACCGAGCCAGCCAGGTGTCCCAAACCCCACCTTTTTAAAACCAGCATTCATACATATTTCCCATCTGGATCTCCCCAAACGCGGGAAGCTGCCCATGCAGTGGGGCGGTGTTACCCCTTTTTCTCAGATGAGAGTTCCAAGGCCGATGGTTAAGTAGATGGGGGTGCCTGAGCACCCCAGGGTTAGGGCAGAGCTGTGCCACGACACGGGGTGCTGACCGCTCGCTGGTCCCAGGCCTGAGTCCCTCCCTCACTTCTCCCCACCCCAGGCTGCGCTCTGAACGACTCTCCCGTGGGCCTGGCTGCCTATATCCTGGAGAAGTTTTCCACCTGGACCAACCCGGAGTTCCGAGACCTGGAAGACGGAGGCCTGGATAGGTGAGACCCTACCTTCCAGCCGCCAGCCAGCATGTCCCAGCTACTGCTGGGTGCCCCTCAGGCCCTCACCCCGGTGAACCCAGCCCCAGTTCCTCCAGATGAGGAAGCGGAGGCAGAGAGAGGTCTAGCGACTCGCTCCAAGCCTCCCAGTGGAGTGGTTGGGAATAGGACACAGGGCTCGAGACTGTCTATGGTCCGTTTGCTCGACATCCCCCTCCTGGGATCAGCAGGCTCAGGGGGTGAGCGCCCCTTTATTGCCAAGAGGCGTGAGCAGCCAGGGCCCCCCGCCCACGCCCAAGCCCAGGGGAGCCCAGCATCATCGCGGCCTCCTGACCGTGTGCCCTGGGGGAAGCCTGGAGGCAGCTGCAGGGTGACTCCCGGGCCTCTGGCCGGACTCAGGCGCCACCAAGGTCAGCCCTGACCCAGTTTCTCCAGGACCCCTCCCCCTCTTTGTTGCCTTGGGGGCATGCAGAGCGCCAGACACCGCGCTGCAGTGGGAGAGGGGTGAGGTGGGGCTGGCTCCCACCTCCGCCACGGGGACCGTGTCTAGGTCGTGCTCTAGCCCCAGCGCCTGGAAGGAGGGAGCTCGACAAACATGCACCAGACGAATGAGCTCTGGAAGATCGTGCAAGTCCAGAGAAAAGAGGATCTGCTCCGTCTACCAAGCAGGGAGGGGAAATGACCGGGAGAATCTATTTGGCCTGGGCCTTGAAGGATGAGTAGGAGTTTGCTGGTGAAAAGGGTAGAAGCAGAGAATTTAGGCAGAGAGAAGAGCAGAAGCGAAAGTGAGAGTGATAGAAACACGAGGTGCTCTTGGAAAGGCTGACTTTGCTGAGGCTGGGGGCAGGTACGCGGGGGCTGGGCTGTGAGCCCATGCACAAGCCCTCACCCTGGGATCTGTTCCCCGCCCCACACTGGGCAGGACCCGGGGGCGATGGGGCTCCACCAGCAGCCCCTTGGCAAAGGGGTGGCCCTGCTCCTTGCCCACCAGTACCTGGAGCCAGACACAGGGCACAGACTAGGTCAGCTCTGTATTCTAGTAAGATCCCTGCCTGCACTGGGGTGGGGAGGGTCGGTGGGGTCGTTTGCTAGCTATGATCAGAGCCCACGGGGAGATGGGAGCCCCCGGGCATCTCGCTAAAAGCCGGTTCTGACCATTCACAATTCTGATTGTGCTTCTCACTGGCTGGTTTCCATGGTCCTCCAAAGAGCAATTCAGAATCGCTTCTTCCCCGTCCTGCTGTTGCTAGACCCCAAAGAACGGCTACTTCTGAATGGGAGTATGCCTTATGAACGTATTCATCATTTTGGAGAAGCCTCTCCCCTTACAAATGCTTCGTGTTTTTGTGTGTCATGTCAGTACCCCCTCCGAGTCCCCTTAGCGCCCCCCAGTGCCCCTCTGAGCCCCTCCTGCGTCCCCCAGCGCCCCTCCTGCCCCCCCAGCACCCCTCCTGCGCCCCCCAGCGCCCCCGCCCCTCGCCTGCTAGAGCTGCACTGGTTGGGACCGGGGCCGGGGTTAGGGCGTAATGTTCCTTAAACTGTGGTGCTGAGGATAAAATGGCCAACCACAACCACACGAGCAAATTCAGCACATTGGCCATTTTGGGCAAATCGGCTTCTGATGAATCAACTAAACTTACTGGCTGAGAGCTGGGGAGCCAAGTGGGAGCATCAGCAAGTTCCTCAATTCAGGCGCAGTGACATCAGCGGGGCCTGGGG
>NW_028030474.1:0-579 GCF_054177405.1 Leptonychotes weddellii
GGCTAATGATGATGAACATTTTTTCATGTGTCTGTTAGCCATTTGTATCTGACACCGTTTCTTATACCCTGCCCTAGTCGTTGCTTAAATGAGTTAATTTTTGTAAAGTTCTTAAAATTGCTTGGCGCTACATGAGCTTTGTTATCACATAAATAAAATCTGCCTCTTCCCCAACCAATTTAGATTTTATGGTCCATGGACTTTGACAACACCTTTGTCAACTTTTTAAACTCATTTTCTTAATTTTTACTCTATCATGCACACTTGAAAGAAAAATCCAGAGTTTGAAAAAAAAATCATGTCTATCTCTCCACCTAAGCCAGGCTTATGAGCATCCCTGGCCAGTATCACATAACCAGGCAGAGTGGTCAGTATAGAATTATGAGCAGCACCCACATGTGAAGCCTTAAACCTCCCCAACCTCCCCATCAATTCTCTCACAACAACATCCACGGATTATCTACGAAGGTCATCAATCCTCCTCACAGGAACCTCTCACTGTAAACAGACTACTTGGTCTCCTACCTTACCTCCACACTTAGGTATGGGCCAATTTTTCCTCACAAAACCAACACCGCG
>NW_028030475.1:0-579 GCF_054177405.1 Leptonychotes weddellii
GCAGGAGACACGAGTAGAGCTTAGGATGTTCCCCAGTTTAATGGTCTTTCCCTAGATCACCCTGCCTGAGAGTCCGGAGCATATTCCAGTGCTCTGCAGATTTCCCAACACTTTGTCTTTGCTGTGTTAAGCATCCTGATTACTGTCCTTTGATGATGCTCCCATTTGCTAATGCTCCTTAATTTTGTGGCCTCACAGAGGGGCACTGCCTCAGATGCACTGTTACCTAATGAGAGGAGCCCAGGACGATTCCTCTTCGGTCTGGATGATCTACTTCTACTGAGACCGTCTAAGGGCAAATTAGATTTTGTAGTTGTTGATGAACATTGAGTGAAATGTCAACCAAATCCCACATATCTACTTTATGCCCTTATAACTCTAGAGATGCCATGCATTTTTCAACTCGAACATTGATTCTTTTTTATTTATTTATTTATTTATTTATTTAATTCTTATGTTAATCCCCATATATTACATCATTAGTTCTAGATGAAGTGTTCCATGATTCATTGTTTGTGCATAACACCCAGTGCTCCATGCAGAACGTGCCCTCCTCAATACCCACCACCAGGCCAACCC
>NW_028030476.1:0-579 GCF_054177405.1 Leptonychotes weddellii
TGGGACCTGAAGGAGGTTGGTGAAAGATTACAGTAATTTAGTTAAATGTGTGCATCTAAGTAAGACTGCCTGGGTTAAAATCCCAGCTCCATAATTTGTGGGCTGTGCGATTTTGAAAGATGTTTTAAAGTCTCTGTACTTTAGGGGCACCTGGGTGGCTCAGTCGTTAAGCGTCTGCCTTCGGCTCAGGTCGTGGTCCCGGGGTTGAGCCCCACATTGGGATCCCTGCTCATCAGAAAGCCTGCTTCTCCCTCTCCCACTCCCCCTGCTTGTGTTCCCTCTATCGCTGTGTCTCTCTCTGTCAAATACATAAATGGAGTCTTTGAAAAAAAAAAAGTCTCTGTACTTTAGTTTCCTTATCTGCAAAATGGTAATGATAGAACTGGGTGACTGTGATCATTAAATTAGATAGTACAGTTAAAAACACATGACTCAGTGTTAAGTATTTTTTTTTAAAGATTTTATTTATTTATTTGAGACAGAGAGAATGAGAGAGACAGAGAGCACATGAGAGGGGGAAGGGTCAGAGGGAGAAGCAGGCTCCCTGCCGAGCAGGGAGCCCGATGCGGGACTCGATCC
>NW_028030477.1:0-579 GCF_054177405.1 Leptonychotes weddellii
GAAATCTGCTGTAGCCTGTTTATTGCTTATATAGTGTTTTGTGTTGGGGATTTATTTTTGTGTTTAATGTATTTTATGTTTTATATTATATATATGATTTTTTTTGTGATATATTTGCTCTATGAAAATGGCTGAATCAATTAGCAGAAGACTTATACATTGCTCTTAGAGCATTACAGTTAACTAATACTGAATAATCAGCCCATTCAGCATTTCCATAATCCACATTCTTTGTTTTTATTATGTTATGTTAATCACCATACATTACATCATTAGTTTTTGATGTAGTGTTCCATGATGCATTGTTTGCATACAACACCCAGTGCTCCATGCAGAACGTGCCCTCTTTAATACCCATCACCAGGCTAACCCATCCCCCCACCCCCTCCCCTCTAGAACCCTCAGTTTGTTTCTCAGAGTACATAGTCTCTTATGGTTAGTCTCCCCCTCCGATTTCCCCTCCTTCATTCTTCCCCTCCTGCTATTTTCTTCTTCTTCTTTTTTTTTTTTTTTAACATATAATGTATTATTTGTTTCAGGGGTACAGGTCTGTGATTCAACAGTCTTGCACAATTCACA
>NW_028030478.1:0-579 GCF_054177405.1 Leptonychotes weddellii
ATTCTTTAGAGAAAAGCACTAAATAAATCTAAGCAGTTGTGAAAACTTTGAAAGATACAATATATTTCTCAGAAAAAAAATGGAACATATGTACTTAGATATATAAAAAGTAACATTTCACAGGAATTTGAAAGAGATATCTGGAGAAATATTTTTTAAGATTTCTTATTTTAATCGTGTTTCCTTCATTAAATATATATTCAAATTGGAAATAATCCTACAATTAAGGGATAATCTTGAAATAAAATAATATTTAGGCTTCCTGTGGATATGAAAGAAACTTTATAATCTCCTGTCTTTGGAAGATGAGTTCCCTGTACTCTTCTTTAGCCTACATTGTAGAAAATAAACTTTTCTACTAACACATTTGAAGAACATTTCCTTTTAATATGGTAGCAATACATCTTTTTTTTTTTTTAAAGATTTTGTGTATTTAGTTAGAGAGAGAGCAAGATTGGGGGGAGAAGCATAGGGAGAGGGAAAGAGAGAATTTTAAGCAGTCTCTGCGCTGAGTGTGAAGCCCAATGAGGGGCTCAGTCCCACAATCCAGAGATCATGACCTGAGCCGAAATCAAGAGT
>NW_028030479.1:0-579 GCF_054177405.1 Leptonychotes weddellii
GGGGCGGGCGGGGAGATGACCTGTGGTAAGACAGATGGTAGAACCAACTAATCCAGAAGGGAGTAGGTAGTTGGCATCCTCAGAAGTTCTAGGAACTGGGCTCTAGCTTGAACAGTTTCTTCAAAGGAGCAGGCTTGAGGGGAGAGGGAAGATAAAGAGAGATAAATCAATTTGGCTCCCCATTTCAAGTTACAGCGAAAGAGAAACTAAATATTAATATAAATAATAATAAAATAATGTTCTTTACTGTGAATTTCATATAACCAATTGATTCTCAGAATTCTTTCACTGATTTTTACCAAACTCTTATATCCATAGCGGCACTATGGTTGCAACTGATGAACCTTTATAAACCTACAAATAAAGAATAGGACTTAAACGCAGATGGATGGTTAAAATTCAAATTAGCTTCAGAATGAACATAGCCAGACAGCAAATAAGCATCAATGATAGATGGTCAGATTTTTCCTGGTTTTGATGGGATGAATAGATAAAGAAAAGAAAGCTTGGAGAATCTGAAGAAGGGAAAAGACTGCAAAAAGAAAATCTAGGAACAAAAAAACTCTGAGCCTTTACATT
>NW_028030480.1:0-579 GCF_054177405.1 Leptonychotes weddellii
CCAGTGGAGCAGGGAGCCCGATGTGGGACTTGATCCCAGGACACTGGGATCATGACCTGAGCTGAAGGCAGATGCTTAATGACTGAGCCACCCAGGCACCCCTCATTTGATTCTTTCCTAGATTTTCATATCTCTGCTAAAATTCTCCCATTTGTTTATACACATTGTCTCCTTTTACAGTAGATCATATCATATCATATCAGTCAGAATTATTTAAAATCACCTGTCGGATAGTTCTAATTTCTGGGTCCCATCTGTGTGTAGTTCTGTTAATTGCTTTTGTGTTGTGTGTCTGAGAGAGTATGTCTTTTTTTTGTGTTTCTTATATTTCTGGGTTAAAAGCCACACATTGAGTACAAGACAGTAGAGATTCAAGTAAACAGTATTTATGCCTGGAAATTGGCATACTTTTCTGCTGGACTTTCAGTGAGGGGAATTGAGTCAAGGTAGTCAAATGTTGAGCTTGTCAAAGTTTGGGTCTTGTTGTGAAAGTTACCCTCAGTAAAACATTGGCTTCAAATTCTTCTTTTTTTTTTTTTAATTTTTTTATTGTTATGTTAATCCCCATACATTACATCA
>NW_028030481.1:0-579 GCF_054177405.1 Leptonychotes weddellii
AGGATTCCTCCCTTTGGAACATGGATGGGTCTTGGCACAGCCTCAGCAATGGGAACATATCAGGAATAAATCTGGCTGCTTAGACAATCAGAAAAGTTCAAGAGACATCCAAGGGCAAGGGTGAATGAGAAGATTCATCGCTTGCATGGGCCACTCCTTCCAGACTGGGAGAGTTGGCTGCTGCACTTAATACAGAGAGTCAAACAAAACAAAGACACAGAGGACTTTGTTCCAGAAAAAAGAACAAGATAAAACCTTAATGAAATGGAGCTAAATAATTTACCTGATAAGTAGTTCAAAGTCATGGTCATAAAGACACTCACTGAACTCCGGAGAAGAACGGATGAACACAGTGAGAACTTCAACAAGGAGATGGCAAACAGAAGGAAATACCAGACAGAAGTCACAGAACTTAAGAATAACATAACTGAACTGAAGAATGCCCTGGAAATTTCCCATAGATGAAGCAGAATAAAGCATCAGCTCTCAAGAAGACAGGACAGTAGACCTCACACAGAGCAGCAAAAAGAAACAAAAACAATTTATTTTAAGTTAAGATAGCTTGAGGAACAATATCAA
>NW_028030482.1:0-579 GCF_054177405.1 Leptonychotes weddellii
TGGGACCTGAAGGAGGTTGGTGAAAGATTACAGTAATTTAGTTAAATGTGTGCATCTAAGTAAGACTGCCTGGGTTAAAATCCCAGCTCCATAATTTGTGGGCTGTGCGATTTTGAAAGATGTTTTAAAGTCTCTGTACTTTAGGGGCACCTGGGTGGCTCAGTCGTTAAGCGTCTGCCTTCGGCTCAGGTCGTGGTCCTGGGGTTGAGCCCCACATTGGGATCCCTGCTCATCAGAAAGCCTGCTTCTCCCTCTCCCACTCCCCCTGCTTGTGTTCCCTCTATCGCTGTGTCTCTCTCTGTCAAATACATAAATGGAGTCTTTGAAAAAAAAAAAGTCTCTGTACTTTAGTTTCCTTATCTGCAAAATGGTAATGATAGAACTGGGTGACTGTGATCATTAAATTAGATAGTATAGTTAAAAACACATGACTCAGTGTTAAGTATTTTTTTTTAAAGATTTTATTTATTTATTTGAGACAGAGAGAATGAGAGAGACAGAGAGCACATGAGAGGGGGAAGGGTCAGAGGGAGAAGCAGGCTCCCTGCCGAGCAGGGAGCCCGATGCGGGACTCGATCC
>NW_028030483.1:0-579 GCF_054177405.1 Leptonychotes weddellii
CTGGGGATGATTTCCTGGAGCTTTTGTCTCCACCCTGGGAATCATCCATCCTTTCCCATAAGAAACGGCTGGTGTTTGCAGCTGAGAAGGTTTCTCAGCTTATTACCTGCCCCTAATAGATTGAGGGTCTCTCTTTTCATTTTGTTCTGTCTCTGTCCCTTTCAATCTATGTCATTTAAAAAATGTTTTGGCTTCTTTTCTTGTCCAATTGTAATTCATGTCATTAGACACAATTGCACTCACAAATCTCTTACAGATAACCTTTTCTATCCCCAGGCTCCCTGTGAGGTTGATGTGGGTCTCTATTAATTTGCTCAGGCTGTCTGAACAAAGTACCACAGACCAGGTAGCTTCAACAACAAACATTTATTGTCCGCAGTTCTGGAGGCCAGAAGTCCAAGATCAAGGCAGAGTTGGTTCTTTCTGAGGGCTGTAGGGAAAAGTCTGTTTCCTGCCTCTCCCCTCACTTTCAGTGGTGTGCATGCAATCTTTGGGGTTTATGGTTGATGCAGGCATCACTCTAATCACTGCCTTGACATTCACATGTCTGTGTGTGAGAGTCTGTCTCCAAATTATCTG
>NW_028030484.1:0-10379 GCF_054177405.1 Leptonychotes weddellii
GCCTGGGTGGCTCAGTTGGTTAAGCGACTGCCTTCGGCTCAGGTCATGATCCTGGAGTCCCTGGATCGAGTCCCGCATCGGGCTCCCTGCTCGGCAGGGAGTCTGCTTCTCCCTCTGACCCTCCTCCCTCTCGTGCTCTCTCTCTCTCATTCTCTCTCTCTCAAATAAATAAATAAAATCTTTAAAAGAAAAAAAAAGATTATTTATTTGTTTGTTTATTTATTAGAGAGAGAGAGTGGGGTAAGGAGCAGAGGGAGGGGACTAGCAGACTCAGCGAGGGAGGGGCCTTGCGTGGGAGGGGGAAGGGTGGGCGGACCTTGATCCCAGGACACTGAGATCACGACCTGAACCGAAACCAAGACTCCGTTGCTTAACCAAACTGAGCTATCAGGTGACCCTACATTTAAGATTTTAAAAAAGCAAAGCAAAGAACATGCAGCTCACAGATCAAACATAGTGGCCAAAAATCATGTGAAAAAATGTTCCACCTTATTACCTATTTGGGAAATAGAAGTTAAACAGGGTATATTGCCAGAGAGGGAGACAAGCCATAAGAGACTCTTAACTAGAGGTTCATATATGTTGACCATTTTGGATTCAGCTGTCTCCCCTTTCATAACTCCCCTATATGTTCCCCGGGTGACCAATACTGACCCATAGGTAGGGACATCTCTACACCCCTATTCAGCAGGAAGACGTTACAGAAGATGAGACCTTCCACTTTCAACAACCTTACAGATTTAAGGATCAAAATTGTTCAGGGGGGAAATGATGAGGGAGCAGAAGGCTAGCTGAAGACAAAGCATAAGCTTACACCCTGCAACCTCCACCCCCCCACCCCCGCCCAGGGGAATATGTGTGACATTCTTCCAGAATCTCCCAACTATCCTAATGTTAATACCTTGCTAGAGGGTAAAAAAAACCAAACAACAACAACAACAAAAAAAAAACCTTGCTAGAGGGGAAAACAACCTTAACTTGACAATAGCAAGGCCTCCGGTATCTTGTAGGTCCTCTAGCATATGAAAGTTCTTTTGAAAACCTCCCTTTTCCTTACTTCCCCCAACTCCCAAGTATATAATCACCACTCCTGAAGACCCCAGTGCAGCAGCTTTTTCTGCCCCCTGGGTCCTGTCCTTGTGGTTTAATAAACCACCATTTTGCACCAAAAAAAAAAAAAGAGAGAGAGAGAGACTCTTAACTATAGGAAAGAAACTGAGGGTTGCTGCTACTGGGGTGATGGACATTAAGGAGGGCATGTGATGTAATGAGCACTGGGTATTATATACAACTGATGAATCACCAAACTCAACCTCTGAAACTAATAATACATTATATGTTAATTAATTGAATTTAAATTTAAAAAATAGAGTAGCAAGAGTGAGATTAGTCATACCCAATTTTGGCATAAGTGTGCACAAATGGATATATCAATAATGGTCAAATAAGTGGAAAAGCATTCTTAGTGGTAGCTTGACCTAATAATTTTTACCCCAACCATCTTTCCTACAAAAGTATTCATGTGTGAAAAGTTATATGAGTGAAGGTTTACGTCATTATTTTCTCTTTTCTTTTTTTACAGATTTTATTTATTTATTTGGGAGAGAGAGCATGGTGGGGGGAGTAGAGGGAGAAGGAGAAGCAGAACCCTCAGCTCAGTGGGGAACGCGATGTGGGACTCAATCCCAGGACCCCAGGGTCATGACCTGAGCCAAAGGCGGATGCTTAACCAACTGAGCCACCCAGGTGCCCCTACTTCATTATTTTCATATTGAGTATATGAAATGAAATAGATTCAGTAGGTGAATCCTTAAAGAAGTTATGATAGATTCATAGCACGAAACACTCAGCAACATTAAGAAAAATATATGCATATACACATATGAACATGAAATAATGCCTCTAATATACTGTTAAGTGAAAAAAGCATGTTGTTCATGTGACATTCCACTTAGGTTAAAAAGTGTGTGTGTGTGTGTGTGTGTGTGTGTGTGTCTGATAGAGAGAGAGAGAATCAAGACAGAAGTAGGCCCAGAAGGATATAAAACAAACTTAATAGTTCACACTGTAAAGAGTATGTAACTAGGGAACGGGAGAATGAAAGGTAGAAGAGTTAAAGAAGAATAAAATAAAAGTAAAGGATTTTTGTCTTTTTATTCTACTTCTGTATCATTCAAAATTTTTACAGTGACTATTATTTTCTAATTAATAAAGAAATGTTCAATATATAGTAAAAAATGTAAGTTACAACTCAGTATATTTAGTACAACTGCTTTTTAAGTAATAGTGCATGCTATACATACAAAGAAAGCCTGGTACTTGAAAGAAAAGATGGTGTGGAATACACAAATTTCCTACTGTTTCTCCCTGAACTGCCCTAAAATGATAGTAAAGAATTTGTTAAGCATAAACTCAGAATGACTGAAGAATAGAGGAGGAAACAATTTTTTTTTTTTTTTTTTTAATGTAAAGCCTCAAAACACCTGCCGAGTGTTGCTGGTTCTGCTCCAAGTATGGGCTCTGGTCTGGTGCTGGCACCTGCAACCAGCCCATCAGAAGAGGAGGCTGGAGAGCCAGGAGGTAAATCAACTCTGTCACTAAGCATTAAAAGCAGAGGACTTTTTTTTTTTCCATAGCTATATTTCTGAATACTGGAAGCAGTGTGTTGGTTTAAATTCCAGTGCATACTCCTTATCTCCTAGAGGACCAGTAACTATCTGTTAATGGTTCAAGAACTGGCTAATTGAGTGGCACTGGTCTTTATTAACTGTCTTTACTTCTTCACTTCTCTCTTGAACCCACATTCTGTCTGGCTTTTGCTTCCACTGCTCCCCAGAAACTACGGTTGTCAAGTAGTTGACTAGGGGCTTCCATGTTGCTCGATCAGTACTCATCCTTCACTGTCCTGGATCTGAGTTCATCATGGCCTCCCTGATATACTTTCTTTACTCAGCTTCCAGGTCACCACAAACTTTTGGTTTCTTCTCACCTTACCGGTGATTTCTTCTCAGTCTCCTTCGCTGTTTCCCCGTTTTCTAGACCCAGTTTTCACATTTATATACAGCAAAATTCCCACTGTTGGTATGAAGTTCTGTGTCTTTTGAAAAAAGTACAGATAAAGTTGTATGACCAATACCATAATAGTAGTAAGTTGAAACTCTGGGGAGGTTGAGATGAGATGAAGGTGGGGGCGGGGTGGTTCCTCTTTGTTGTTGATTTTTTTAAGATTATTTGTCAGAGAGAGAGAGAGAGCACAAGCAGGGGGAGTGGCAGAGGGAGAGGGAGAAGCAGGCTCCCCACTGAGCAGGGAGCCCCATGCGGGACTCGATTCCAGGACCCTGGGATCATGACCTGGGCTGAAGGCAGCTGCCTAACCAACTGAGGCACCCATCCCTCTTTGTTGTTTTTTTTAAATTTGTAAGTAAAGTCTACACCCAATGCGGGGCTTGAACTCAAGACCCCAAGATCAAGAGTCACATGCTCTACCAACTGAGCCAGCCAGACACCCCTGGGTGAATGTGTTTTGCATGTGGGACACATGGGAATCTTTGGGGGCCAGAGAGTGGGCTGTAGTGGACAAGCTAATGGCCCCTCTCCAAAGATGTTCATGTCTTAATTCCAAGAACCTGTATGTTAACTTATATGGCAAAAGGGGCTTTGCAGGTATAATGAAATGAAGTATCATCAATGATGGAGAGGTTATCTCAAAATGCTTGTGTTGGTCCAGTGTAATCACTAGGGTCCTTATAATAAGGGAAAGAAGAGAGCAGGAGAATAAGAGTCAGTGAAGACGTGACAAAGGAAGCAGAAGTCAGAGATGTGATGTTACACTGCTGGCCTTGCAGAGGGAGGAATGGGCCATGAGCCAACGATGGCAGGTGGCCTCAAGAAGCTGGAAAAGGCAGGGAGGAAATAATCCCTTTCTTTCCTAGAGCCTCCAGAAGGAATGCAGCCCTGCCCACAACTTGGTTTTAGGACTGTGGACTTCCAAACTAGAAGACAATAAATTTGTGTTGTTTTAAGCCACAGAGGTGTGACTCATGTGTGACAGCAGCAATAGAAAACTATTACAACAATCCAGATAAATAACTTCATCAGCCCTTCCCCCCAAAATATCGAATTCTCTATTCCCTTTGTAATTAAACCCTCCCCTGACTATTAACCACTGATAAGGATTGACCTGTTTTTTCTATCTGTATAGTTTTGTCATTTCCAGAATGTCATATGAATGGAAACATATGGTATGTAGCCAGTTAGGTCCGTCTTCTTTCACTTAGCTAGTACATTTGAGATCCATCCATGTTATGATTATCAATAGTTCATTTCTTTTTATTGCCAAATAGTATTCCATGAGCATACCAGTTTACCCTTTTCTCAGTTGAGACATTTGGGTTGCTCCCGCTTTGAAGCTCCTATGAATAAATCTGCGCTAAACATTTGCACTAATGTTTTTGTGTGAACTTCATTTAAGTGATGTCTTCATTTCATTTGGGTAAATACCTATGAGTGGGACTGTTGAGTAATATAGGAGGTATACCATTAACTTTATAAGAAATTGCCAAGCTATTTTCCAAAATAACTGTATCATTTTGCATTCCTAGCAGCACCATAATAAAAATTCCAGCTTCTCTGCATACTTGCCAGTGCTTGACATTATCACTTTTGAAAAATCTTAGCTATTCTTTTTTTTTTTTTAAGATTTTTTTTTTATTTATTTATTTGAGAGAGAGAGAATGAGAGAGAGTGAGTACATGAGAGGGGGGAGGGTCAGAGGGAGAAGCAGACTCCCTGCCGAGCAGGGAGCCCGATGCGGGACTCGATGCGGGACTCAATCCCGGGACTCCAGGATCATGACCTGAGCCGAAGGCAGTCGCTTAACCAACTGAGCCACCCAGGAGCCCCAAAATCTTAGCTATTCTAATAGGTGTATCATAGTATCTTACTGTGTTCTTTATTTTCATTTAACCAGTGGCTCTGATCTTGAGCATCTTTTCGTGTCTTATTGGTCGTCTGCTTGGGTTCTTTGATAAAATGTTCTAAACATTTATCCATTTTTTACTGGGTTGCTTGCTTTCTTAGTGGGTTGATTCTTAATTCTTTTTATGTTTTATCTGCCCCTTGTGTGAGCCCCTCAGTTGTCTGGGACTTCGTAGGGGTTTACATCGTAGTGCATTTCTCAAAGCATTTGCTTTGCTTCTTTGGTTGTTCCCTTATGCTCAGCTATGGGGTGAGCCTGGAAATAGTCACAGAAAGGGAATTCCCTTCTTCGGTTTTCTCCTCTTTTCCTCCCCACTCTCTGACTCCCTTTTCCAATTACCTGTGGCCAGATAGATGGGGTTTTCTTGCAAATTTAACTTCTATGCAATTGTGCCATTCTGCACAAATGGGCCTGCACTATGAACAAAGCAAGAAAGTAACAGGAGGATCCTACACCACTCCTTGCAAGTAAGGGTCCTCTTTCCTGGTCTCCATTGCCTGGGAGTGCAGATCCCCAGTTGGAGTTAGGTCTGGCTTCTGGGCAGAGCTAGGAGAGAGAAAAAAAAAAAAAGAAAGAAAGAAAAAAATCACATTCCCAGGGACCTTTTTTCTGGTCCTCTCACAAGATGGATTGCTCTCTGAGTTTTTGCTGTCTTTAATTCATTATCTCACTCAGATCAAAGCTGGGAAATAAAAAGGGAAAAGCCCCAGGAAAGTCACTACCACCTTACAGGTTGCTCTTCAAGTGTGTCCATGAACCCAGTCTGTCTGCTACTATTTACTTTTTGGAGTCCTCAGATAATTGCTTTTATATTTCGTCCAGGTTTTTAGCTGAAATCAGGAGAGAGATATGTTACCGCAGGCAATCTGGTTGACATCTGGTTTCTCTATCTGGCTTTTCAAGGTTGTAGAGCCCACGGGTTCAGTCCTGGGCCCTCTTCTCATCTCTGTCTACACACACGCCCTTTCTGATTTCCTCCAGTGTCATTGCCTAAATGATTCCCCAAATTTATATTGCCAGTCTTTCTCCTGAACTCCAGAACTGCTGGTCCAGTTGTATGGTTGACACTTGGGTATCTTTTAAACATTTCAAAATCAGTATTTTCAATCAGGGAACACCTGATTTCCCCTATCCCAAACCTGCTCCACCCAGCTTCCCCATTTCAGTAAATGAAAAACCATCCTTGCCTTTGTTCAGGGCAAAAAAAATGCATGTCATCCTTTATGTTTGAGAGACATAGAGAATCAGCACTTTGAATGTGCATTAACAAGTAGTAATAGGGGTGCCTGGGTGGCTCAGTCGTTAAGCATCTGCCTTCAGCTCAGGTCATGATCCCAGGGTCCTGGGATCGAGCCCTGCATCGGGCTTCCTGCTCCGCGGGAAGCCTGCTTCCCACTCCCCCTGCTTGTGTTCCCTCTCTCTTGCTGTGTCTCTCTGTCAAATAAATAAATAAAATCTTTAAAAAAATAAAAAACAAGCAGTAATAAATAATACATAGCACACTAAGCTCAAAGGGAAGAAGATTAACTTGAGAAAAAGTATCGTGAGTAATAAAGGAAAAATGATCAGAGAAGAAAAAAGTGACCAGAGCATTCACTGTCATAACTTAAACACTGACTATTAACAAAAGTTATAATAAAAGTAAATGGGAGATTTGAAGGAAAAAAGACTGCATGTATGTGGTTGGGATGGAGAGGTAGGTTGGTAGACAGCAAGTAGCAACAGAAGAATGTTATTAAGAAATATGGAGATAAATACCAAAAGATAATCTGAAGACCTGAAAGTAGTTATCTGAGAGGAGTTGGGGACACTAGAGATTGCGGTTTTTTATAAGTTGTGGAGAACTTTTTGGCTTTGAAGAATATGCATGTATAACTTTTATAAAATAAAAATGGTGGAAGATACATACCAAATTCTGTTAGATGGTAACAAGGGTTCTATTGTGAACTTAGTCTTTCATTTACTAAATTATATATTCCTATTATACTTGAATTTTCTTAAGGAACATATATTTATTATATTGTTCTATTTTAAAAAGCATAAAGTATATTAGGGATCTTCAGAGAAACAGGTATCTTCTGTTATATAGATATCTAACATCTAACAGAAGAGAGGTATCTCCTGTGTCTCTGAAGATCCCTAATATACTTTATGCTTTTTAAAATAGTATATATTATGTATGATATATATTATCAATATATTTTATATAGAGAGGAGATATTACATAGAGAGAGCAAAATATATATATAGAGAGAGAGAGAGAGAGGCCATATATATTATGAGAAACTGGCTTGTGATCATGGAGGCTGAGAAGTCTGGTGATGGGCCATTTACAAACAGAAACCTAGGAAAGCCAGTGGTGTGATTCAGTCTGAATCCAAGGGTAGATGAGAGGTGTGGCAGGTCAAATAGGCAGGAAAAAAAAAGAGTGAATTCCTCCTTCCTCTGCCTTTTTTATTCTATTCAAGCCCTCAACAGATTGGATGATGCTCACCCACATAGGGGAGGGCAATCTTCTAGTATCCACTGATTCAAATGCTAATCTCCTCTGGACACACCCTCAGTCAACCCAGAAATGTTTAATCTGGGCACCCCATGTCCAATCAAGTTGACATATAAAATTAACCTTAATACAAAGATGTAAGAAAATATTGGATACCAAAATTTACAATCTTGTTATAGGCATAACTTTCTAAGCATGACCTGAAACCAGAACCCACAAAATTTTAAATGTCTTAGAGTAATTTATACCAAGATTTCTTTTTTTTTTTAAGATTTTATTTATTTATTTGACAGAGAGAGACATAGCGAGAGAGGGAACACAAGCAGGGGGGAGTGGGAGAGGGAGAAGCAGGCTTCCCGCGGAGCAGGGAGCCCGATGCGGGACTTGATCCCAGGACCCTGGGATCATGACCTGAGCCGGAGGCAGACGCTTAAGCGACTGAGCCACCCAGGCGCCCCAAGAAAAAGATTTCTAAATAAATATGTAGATAAAAATGTAAATATGTAGGTTAAAAAAAAAATAGAGCCTATCAGATGGAAATCCCTCAACCTCTAATAGACCCAAATCTCATCCCATCTGTAGAGGCCGATTTTAGGCAAACAGGCTTGGGTAGAAATGCAGAAATGGCCCACAGTGACCCAACTGGCTGAATACAGGCAGGCCCATCAGGTGACCCACCTCAAAATAGCCACAATGGGCTGACCTGGCCAATGGGCTACTTAAAACTAGGCAGTTACCAAAAAAGGGAAGATTCCATTCCTTTCCCACCCCCCACCTCTTCATCTTCCCCTTTATTTTTTTTTTTTTAAAGATTTTATTTATTTGGCAGAGACAGAGATAGCGAGAGCAGGAATACAAGCAGCAGGAGTGGGAGAGGGAGAGCAGGCTTCCTGCAGAGGACGGAGCCAATGGAGGGCTCGATCCCAGCGCCGGAATCACGACCTGAGCCGAAGGCAGACGCTTAACGGCTGAGCCACCCAGGCGCCCGGTTCATCTTCTTTAAAAACAGCCCCACCCACGGCCTCGTTGCAGACGTTTCTTCTCTGCTGCCCTGCCTGCCACTCCCTAGCAGTGCCGTCAGTCATCTATCTCCTTTGTTCTGCCTCAGGTGAATCCTTTCACCGCCCGTCACCAACTTGCCCCGCATTTGGGGGCCCCCATTTGATCGAGACACCCCATTTAGACATACCATCCATCCTCTTTACCTTTTTGGGGTTTTTTTGTTTAAGATTTATTTATTTATTTATTTGACAGAGAGAGAGATAGCGAGAGCAGGAACACAAGCAGGGGGAGTGGGAGGGAGAAGCAGGCTTCCCGCGGAGCAGGGAGCCCGATGTGGGGCTCGATCCCAGGATGTTGAGATGATGACCTGAGCTGAAGGCAGACGCTTAAGGCCTGAGCCACCCAGGCGCCCCATCCTCTTTACCTTTTTAACTCAAGGAATTACCTGTCTAGGTCCAAGACCAAATATTCCTCTTGTGGTCTATTATTCCATTCTTTCCTTCTAAAACTTTAAGGTAGTGGTTTTTACTCTCAGGATCCCTCTACACTCTACACTCTTAGGGGAGGAAAAATTATCTTCCATCTATCTTCCTAATTCTTGCTCCTCAGGCTTCTGATGGCTTCTCAGCCAGTCCTATGAATTTTTGTCATTTTCAATCTATATCCTTTCTCCAATTTTTTTTTTTTTTAAAGATTTTATCTATTTATCTGACAGAGACACAGCGAGAGAGGGAATACAAGCAGGGGGAATGGGAGAGAGAGAAGCAGGCTTCCCGCTGAGCAGGGAGCCCGATGCGGGGCTCCATCCCAGGACCTGGGATCATGACCTGAGCCAAAGGCAGATGCTTAATGACTGAGCCAAGCAGGCACCCCCTTTCTCCAAGTTTTCTTACCTACTCCCGGTGCTTGTTTCTAAGCATTTACTGCGAACTCCTAAATTTAGATCTCCAGCTCACACCACTAATCTGAATGTCAGTGAATACAGTCAGTGAGATTGAAATCTGACTGCATTCAGTTACCTGCTTCAAGCCCCTCAGTGGCTTCCCATTGTGCTTAAATCCTAATATATTTGCAAGACTCCTTTCCGTCTTTCTTCCAATCTTTGTCCCTAATATTGGCCTTATTACAAATTAGTTCACACAAAAAGGTCTTTATACTGATTTATGTATGTGAAGAAGTCACTGGTTTTACACAAAAATGTTGGCACTGTTAACGTGTGTGCGCCTGTTATCATTAAGGGAGTAGGGGAGATTACACCAATAATTTCTATATGCCAATTATTTATTGGGGTAACCATGTTGTACTACCAGGGAATTTGCCAAAAATAGTTGTCCAGGGGTGCCTGGGTCACTCAGTTGGTTAGGTCCTACTCTTGATTTTGGCTCAGGTCATGATCACAGAGTTGTGAGATCAAGCCCCACGCTGGGTGTGGAGCCTGCTTAAGATTCTCTCCCCCACTCTTTAAAAAAAAAAAAGTCCAATTGAAAACAAAAGGAAAGCAAAATGTAATCCTGAGAAGTTCATAATTTATATATATAAAATTAGGCAACAGACAATAGAAGAGGCAAAGCATCTTTTGATTGCAGAAAAAAAAAAAAACATATAAAGCCAACAAGGAGCCGACTTTAACTGCTCAAAGGACATCTCATCTTAAATAAAAAGGGCGGGGGTACCTGGGTGGCTCAGTGGTTAAGCGTCTGCCTTCGGCTCAGATCATGATCCCAGGGGATCGAGCCCCGAAGCAGGCTCCCTGCTCATAGGGAAGCCTGCTTCTCCCTCTCCTGCTCCCGCTCCCACTCCCGCTCCTGCTCCCCCTGCTTGTGTTCCCTCTCTTCGCTGTATCTGTCAAATAAATAAATAAAATCTTAAAAAAAAAGTCATCTGATCTGCACTCAT